>NC_133617.1:360044066-360046566 GCF_048593235.1 Sminthopsis crassicaudata | reverse complement strand
AAAAAAGGGAGGGGCATGAACATTGTGTGAATCTTATTCTCATCAGATTTTGCTCATAGAGAGAATATTAGACATGTTTGACTTCTCAGAGAAGCATGTCACACCTTATAGGGAAGAGGGATGGGAAAAGGAAGAAGAAAGGGAAATGCTAATAAAAGGAAAAAACAAACAACCAAAAAAAAAAACCAAAAAACACAAAACACAAATAAACAGGTAGGAGGAAAACAGAGAAAGAAAATTATAGACCAATTTCCCTAATGAATATTGATTCAAAAATCTTAAATAAAATATTAATAAAGAGATTACAGAAAATCATCCCCAGGATAATCCAGCATGACCCTATAAATAGCCAAGCTAACAAAAAACATATAATTATCTCAATAAATGCAGAAAAAGCATTTGATAAAATCCAGCATGTATTCCTATTAAAAACACTAGAGAATATAGGAATAAATTAACTTTTCCTTTAAATGATAAGTAAGCATCTATTTAAAATCATCAGCAAACATCATAAGTAATGGGGAAAAACTAGAACCATTATCAATAGATCAGGGATGAGAAAAGGTTACCTACTATCATCAATACTATTCAATATTGTATCATAAATGTTAACATTGTCAATAAGAGAAGAAAGAAAGATTTAAATAGAGTAGCTCATGGGGAAACCAAATTATCACTCTTTTCAGATGACATTATAGTATTCTTAGAAAACCCTAGAGAATCAATTAAAAATTACTAGAAAAAAACTAATAACTTTATCAGAGTTGCAGGGTACCAAACAAATCCAAATAAATCATAAGCATTTTTATATATCAGCAACAAAATTCAGCAGTACAAGATAAAAAAAAAATAATTTAAAATAACTGTCGGTAGTATAAAATATTTGGGAATTTAACTAGGAGGGAAATTCGGGCACTATATAAATGCAACTACAAAACTTGGTCCACACAAATAAAAGCAGCTCTAAAAAGTCTTCATGGGTAGGCTTAGTAAATACAATATATAAATTAATCTAGCTATTTAGTGCCATGTCAATCAAACTCCCAAGAACTTATTTTACAGATCTAGAAAAAAATCAAATCAAACTTCATCTGCAAGAATGAAATGTCAAGAATTTCAAGGGAGTTAATGAAAAAAGTGCAAAAGAAGGTGGCCTACCTATACCATATCTAAAACTATATGATAAAGCAGCAGTCATCAAAACCATTTGCTATTGCCTAAGACATAGAATAGTCAATCAGTAGAATAGGATAGATTCACAGGACAAAATAGTCAATGACTATAGTAATCTAGTCCGCAGTTTTTGGGATAAGAACTCTTTGACATAAACTGCGGGAAAACTAGGAAACTAGTATGGCAGAAATTAGGCACTGATTGATACCTAACATTGTATATCAAGATAAGGTTGAAATGGGCTCATGACCTAGACATAAAGAATGATATTTTATTTTTTTTAATTAATTTTATAATTATAACATTTTTTGACAGTACATATGCATAGGTAATTTTTTACAACATTATCCCTTGTACTCCCTTCTGTTCCGAGTTTTTCCCCTCCTTCCCTCCACCCCCTCCCCTAGATGGCAGGCATTGCCATACATATTAAATATCTTATAGTATATCCTAGGTGCAGATCCGAATTTTGTTGTTGTTGTTATTGTTGCAATCCAATTCTTATCGTGCAACAAGAAATTCGGTTTTACACACATATATTGTTTTTAGGATATACTGTAACACATGTAAAATGTATGGAATTGCCTGTCATCTAGGGGAGAGGAGAAGAGGGAGGGAGGGGAAAATTCAGAAAACAAGTGAGTACAAGGGATAATGTAAAAAATTACACATGCATATGTCTTGTCAAAAAATTATAATTATAAAATTAATCATGAAAAAGGGAAAAAAGCGTTTTCCCCCAGTAAAAAAAAAAAAAAAAAAAGAAAGAAAAAAAAAAGAAAAAAATGTATGTTTAGAGACCATATATTGGACAGTGTACATAGATCTTTGTTTATCATCGACTAATTGTATCTCCAGGGAATACAAGTGTAAGGATGTTCTTAGGCAGTATTAATGTGTCTAAGTCATATTTTTATATATTGTTATTTTAAATGAATATTTTTTATTTATGTATGGACTTTTGGAGGATAATATGCAGAAATGCTCTGCATTATGAAGATTATTAAGTTGCATACTACTCTACAATTATGGTGTAGGGATTGATACTATTGTTGTTATAATTATTTACTTTTTATTAGAATTAGATGAGAAAATCAATGTAACATTGGTAAAAGTGACATTTTTTTAATCCATTTTGCTTATGGTTGTAATGTTTTCTTGTTTTGTTTTTCTTGGGGTCTCTGGGGGTCTTGGGAGCAGCCTTCATTTCAGTCAGAGTAATCCACACAAGTATAACCAGGTGTTAAAGTCAAAATCCTTTATGATATCTTTCAAAGTCTTGTCTCCTTCACTTAGGGCTCAGCTAGTTTTCTTAGAGGCCTATCTC
>NC_133617.1:359939066-360039066 GCF_048593235.1 Sminthopsis crassicaudata | reverse complement strand
GTTGAAAATTTAGCTCTATCCTTTGTAAAAAAAAAAAAAAAAGTTTTTTCTTTAAAAATTGGAATACTAAGGGGCGGAGCCAAGATGGCGGAGAAGAAACACACGACTCAGTGAACGTCCTCACTCCCTCACAACCAATTAGATAAATTAAGTCTCAAAATTAGCTCAGGACTGATAGATACCACAAGGAATGGAAGCACTACTTACCAGCTGAAGAGAATCTGGAGTTTCAACAGGAAAGGTCAGTTCTCAGGGGAGGAATAAGAAAGACCAGTACAGACGGTGGGGTAGGGGCACACTGCGCCCATTGCGCTGGGAAGGGCTCAGGGATCAGAGAAGCCACTGAGGTAAAGGAATCTGGCACAGGCTGTTAGCTCTTCTCTGCTAATTATTTAGCAGTTCAGAAGAGAAAGCCAAAATATTTTAAAACTCAGATTAGATTTTCCCCAGACCTTGGAGGTGACTCAGCAGAACTCTTGGCACCAGGGGGTGTGGCCTCAGCTACCACCTGAGAATAGTTAAGAGATTGACAAGTGGGTGGATACGGCCCAAGGCAACACACACTGCCTAGCTTAGCTGGAGGGAGTGGAACTCAGCTCCAGGAAGTCCCAGAGAAGCGGAACCTTTGAACTAGGGACCGCGGTTTCTGGCAGATACTTCCAGTTTGAGCACAGGGGCTTCTCAGGTCACCTGCTGCAGACATCCACTCCCCACCCGGACACATAGGCTGGGCTTCATGCTGTCTTCACTGTTCTACGCCCTCGAAGCACAGTAGTGCTAATCACCTCTGAGGCACTTCCAGGGAGGGGGTGGGGAACTCTCTCCCAGAGCTCTCTCTTAGCTCCGGCGCAGGGGCCGCTGCATCCATCCGGTCTGGGAGGAAGCTGGTAAAGAAGTAAATAATTTCCTACCCCAGGGACAGACCCCAAAAGATTTTTTTTAAATATGAGCAAAAAAGCTAGAAAAACCATAGATTCCTTCTATACAGAGAAAGAGCGGGTATCCAACCCCGAGGAAGTTGACAGCAGAGAATCAGCAGACAACAACCTAAAGGGGAACCATTCCTGCCCCCCATCACATAACTCTCTCCTAGAAGAAGCTCTTAAAATATTGAGGGAGATCGAAGAAAAATGGGAAAAGGAAAGGGAAGTTATGATAGAGAATAACAACGTCCTGAAATTGGAGTTGGAAAAAAGAAAGAATTCACAGGAGATGCAGGGAAACAAAATTAGTGAATTAGAAAAGGTTAAAAAAACACAGGAAAGTAGGATTTCTGAATTGGAAAAGATAAAAAAGTCTCAAGAAAATAGAATTTCTGAATTGGAAAAAGAAAATAATTCTCAAAAAAAAAATTAGGGAAATGGAAAAAAATTCAATAGAGCAAAATAATTCATTTAAAAATGAAATTGGGCATTTACAAAAAGAACTAAAAACTGTGAAAGAAGAAAATAACTCCTTAAAAGTCAGGATGGAACAAATAGAAATGAATGATTCACAGAGAACCCAAGAATCAGTCAAACAAAACAAAAAAAATGAGAAGCTGGAGAACAACGTCAAATACTTACTGGGAAAATCTATAGACCTGGAAAATAGATCTAGGAGAGATAATCTGCGGATTATTGGACTTCCAGAAAACTATGACCAAAAAAAGAGCCTAGATTCTATTTTACAGGAAATTATCAAAGAGAACTGTCCAGAGATAATAGAAACAGAAGGGAAAGTAGATGTGGAAAGAATTCATCGAACTCCTTCTGAAATAGACCCTAAAAAAAGAACACCACGGAATATTGTGGCTAAGCTGCAGAATTACCACACAAAGGAGAAAATCCTGCAAGCAGCTAGAAAAAAACAATTTAAATACCAAGGTGCCACAATAAGGGTCACCCAAGATCTGGCTGCCTCCACATTAA
Organism: Sminthopsis crassicaudata; assembly: GCF_048593235.1. Classification (NCBI taxonomy): domain Eukaryota; kingdom Metazoa; phylum Chordata; class Mammalia; order Dasyuromorphia; family Dasyuridae; genus Sminthopsis; species Sminthopsis crassicaudata. The sequence goes on along the minus strand of NC_133617.1, from coordinate 360,037,156 downwards.
AAGATAGAAGGGCCTGGAACCTGATATTCCGAAAGGCAAAAGATCAAGGACTGCAACCAAGAATGAACTACCCAGCTAAGTTTAGCATCTTTTTCCATGGAAGAAGATGGTCATTCAATGAAACAGAGGAATTCTATATGTTTCTAAGAAAAAAACCAGACTTAAACAAAAAATTTGATCTACATCCACAAGACTGAAGAGAAACAGAAAAAGGTACACAGAACCCTTGAGAACTGTAACTCAGTTGTGGGTATATAAAAAATACTCAAGGATAATTTGATTTTACTGATATAAAAGAAAAAAAGGGGGGTGTAGTAAAGGGAAGGAGGTCGGTTCAGAAAAAGGGGAAGGAGTGATAAAAAGAGGGAAACTACATCCCAGGAAGAGACATAGAAAATACACCATATCTGGGGGGCGGAGCCAAGATGGCGGAGAGGAAACACACGACTCAGTGAACGTCCTCACTCCCTCACAACCAATTAGATAAATTAAGTCTCAAAATTAGCTCAGGACTGATAGATACCACAAGGACTGGAAGCACGACTTACCAGCTGAAGAGAATCTGGAGTTTCAACAGGAAAGGTCAGTTCTCAGGGGAGGAATAAGAAAGACCAGCACAGACGGTGGGGTAGGGGCACACTGCGCCCATTGCGCTGGGAGGGGCTCTGGGAACAGAGAAGCCACTGAGGTAAAGGAATCTGGCACAGGCTGTTAGCTCTTCTCTGCTAATTATTTAGCAGTTCAGAGGAGAAAGCCAAAATATTTTAAAACTCAGAGTAGATTTTCCCCGGACCCTGGGGGTGACTCAGGCACCAGGGGGCGTGGCCTCAGCTACCTCCTGAGAATAGTTAAGAGACTGACAAGTGGGTGGATACGGCCCAAGGCAACACACACTGCCTAGCTTAGCTGGAGGGAGTGGAACTCAGCTCCAGGAAGTCCCAGAGAAGCGGAACCTTTGAACTAGGGACCGCGGTTTCTGGAAGACACTTCCAGTTTGAGCGCAGGGGCTTCTCACGTCACCTGCTGCAGACGTCCACTCCCCACCCGGACACATAGGCTGAGCTTCTTGCTGTCTTCACTATTCTACGCCCTCGAAGCACAGCAGTGCTAATCACCTCTGAGGCGCTTCCAGGGAGGGGGTGGGGAACTCTCTCCCAGAGCTCTATCTTAGCGCAGGCGCAGGGGCCGCTGCATCCATCCGGTCTGGGAGGAAGCTGGTAAAGAAGTAAATAATTTCCTACCCCAGGGACAGACCCCAAAACATTTTTTAAGTATGAGCAAAAAAGCTAGAAAAACTATAGATTCCTTCTATACAGAGAAAGAGCGGGTGTCCAACGCCGAGGAAGTTAACAGCAAAGATTCAGAAGATAACAACCTAAAGGGGAACGATTCCTGCCCCCCATCACATAACTCTCTCCTAGAAGAAGCTCTTAAGAAATTGAGGGAGATCGAAGAAAAATGGGGCAAGGAAAGGGAAGTTATGATAGAAAATAACAACGTCCTGAAATTGGAGTTGGAAAAAATAAAGAATTCACAGGAGATGCAGGGAAACAAAATTAGTGAATTAGAAAAGGTTAAAAAAACACAGGAAAGTAGGATTTCTGAATTGGAAAAGATAAAAAAGTCTCAAGAAAATAGAATTTCTGAATTGGAAAAAGAAAATAATTCTCAAAAAAAAAAATTAGGGAAATGGAAAAAAATTCAATAGAGCAAAATAATTCATTTAAAAATGAAATTGGGCATTTACAAAAAGAACTAAAAACTGTGAAAGAAGAAAATAACTCCTTAAAAGTCAGGATGGAACAAATAGAAATGAATGATTCACAGAGAACCCAAGAATCAGTCAAACAAAACAAAAAAAATGAGAAGCTGGAGAACAACGTCAAATACTTACTGGGAAAATCTATAGACCTGGAAAATAGATCTAGGAGAGATAATCTGCGGATTATTGGACTTCCAGAAAACTATGACCAAAAAAAGAGCCTAGATTCTATTTTACAGGAAATTATCAAAGAGAACTGTCCAGAGATAATAGAAACAGAAGGGAAAGTAGATGTGGAAAGAATTCATCGAACTCCTTCTGAAATAGACCCTAAAAAAAGAACACCACGGAATATTGTGGCTAAGCTGCAGAATTACCACACAAAGGAGAAAATCCTGCAAGCAGCTAGAAAAAAACAATTTAAATACCAAGGTGCCACAATAAGGGTCACCCAAGATCTGGCTGCCTCCACATTAAAAGATAGAAGGGCCTGGAACCTGATATTCCGAAAGGCAAAAGATCAAGGACTGCAACCAAGAATGAACTACCCAGCTAAGTTTAGCATCTTTTTCCATGGAAGAAGATGGTCATTCAATGAAACAGAGGAATTCTATATGTTTCTAAGAAAAAAACCAGACTTAAACAAAAAATTTGATCTACATCCACAAGACTGAAGAGAAACAGAAAAAGGTACACAGAACCCTTGAGAACTGTAACTTTGTTGTGGGTATATAAAAAATACTCAAGGATAATTTGATTTTACTGATATAAAAGAAAAAAAGGGGGGTGTGGTAAAGGGAAGGAGGTCGGTTCAGAAAAAGGGGAAGGAGTGATAAAAAGAGGGAAACTACATCCCAGGAAGAGACATAGAAAATACACCATATCTGAGGGAACTTAGTGAGGGGGAGAATCATTGTGTGAATCTTACTCTCATCAGAAGAGGCTCAAAGAGTAAATAATTAACATATTTGTTTTTCAGAGAATTTTCTCTCACCTCATTAAAAGGGGGGAGAGGATAAGGGGAAAGGAAAAGGAGAATAAGTGAAGGGACTTGGAGGGAGGGGGGAGGGATCCTAAAAAAAAAAAAAAAAAAAAAAAAAGAGGGAGGGTTGCGCGTCACAAGGGGGGTTTGTAAATTAAATATCGGGGAGGGGGATCAGGGGGGTCAAGGGAAAAAAGTATAATCTGGGGATAATACGATGGCAGGAAATACAGAATTAGTAATTTTAACTGTAAATGTAAATGGGATGAACGATCCCATCAAACAGAGACGGATAGCAGATTGGATCAAAAAGCAGAACCCTACAATATGTTGTCTACAGGAAACACACTTTAAAGCAGGGAGATACATACAGAGTAAAGGTAAAAGGTTGGAACAGAGCTTATTATGCTTCAGGTAAAGCCAAAAAAGCAGGGGTAGCTATCCTTATCTCAGATCAAGCAAAAGCAGAAGTAGATCTCGTTAAAAAAGATAAGGAAGGAAACTATATCCTGCTGAAAGGTAGCATAAATAATGAAGCCATATCAATACTAAACATATATGCACCAAGTGGTATAGCATCTAACTTTCTAAAGGAAAAGTTAAGAGAACTGCAAGAAGAAATAGACAGTAAAACTATAATAGTGGGAGATCTCAACCTTGCACTCTCAGATTTAGACAAATCAAACCACAAAACAAACAAGAAAGAAATTAAAAAAGTAAATAGAACATTAGAAAAACTAGGTATGATAGACCTTTGGAGAAAACTGAATGGCAATAGGAAGGAATATACTTTCTTCTCAGCAGTTCATGGATCCTATACAAAAATTGACCATATATTAGGACATAAAGATCTCAAAATTAAATGTAGGAAGGCAGAAATAATAAATGCCTTCTTCTCAGATCACAATGCAATAAAAGCTACATTCAGTAAAAAGTTAGGGGTAAATAGACCAAAAAGTAATTGGAAAATGAATAATCTCATCTTAAAGAATGACTGGGTGAAAGAGCAAATTATAGAAACAATTAACAATTTCACCCAAGATAATGATAATGATGAGACATCATATCAAAATCTTTGGGATGCAGCTAAAGCAGTAATAAGGGGAAATTTTATATCTTTAGAGGCTTATTTGAAGAAAATTGAGAAAGAGAAGATTAACGAATTGGGCTTACAACTTAAAAGGCTAGAAAAAGACCAAATTATAAACCCCCAACCAAAAATTAAACTCGAAATACAAAAATTAAAAGGAGAAATCAATAAAATTGAAAGTAAAAAAACTATTGAATTAATAAATAAAACCAAGAGTTGGTTTTATGAAAAAGCCAATAAAATAGATAAACCTTTGGTAAATTTGATCAAAAAAAAGAAAGAGGAAAATCAAATTGATAGTCTTACAAATGAAAAGGGGGATCTTTCCACCAATGAAGAGGAAATTAGAGAAATAATAAGGAGTTACTTTGCCCAACTTTATGCCAATAAATTTGATAACTTAAGTGAAATGGATGACTTTCTCCAAAAATATAGGCTCCCTAGATTAACAGAGGAGGAGATAAATTGCTTAAATAGTCCCATTTCAGAAAAAGAAATAGAACAAGCTATTAATCAACTCCCCAGGAAAAAATCCCCAGGGCCAGATGGATTCACATGTGAATTCTACCAAACATTTAAAGAACAATTAGCCCCAATGTTATATAAATTATTTGAAAAAATAGGGGATGAAGGAGTCCTACCAAACTCCTTTTATGACACAGACATGGTACTGATACCTAAACCTGGTAGATCGAAAACTGAGAAAGAAAATTATAGACCAATCTCCTTAATGAATATTGATGCTAAAATCTTAAATAAGATATTAGCAAAAAGACTTCAGAAAATCATCTCCAAGATAATACACTATGATCAAGTAGGATTTATTCCAGGAATGCAGGGCTGGTTTAATATTAGGAAAACTATTAATATAATTGACCATATTAATAATCAAATTAATAAGAACCATATGATCATCTCAATAGATGCAGAAAAAGCATTTGACAAAATCCAACATCCATTCCTACTAAAAACTCTTGAGAGTATAGGAATAAATGGATTATTCCTTAGAATAATCAGGAGTATATATTTAAGACCGTCAGTAAGCATAATATGCAATAGAAATAAACTGCAACCTTTCCCAGTAAGATCAGGAGTGAAACAAGGTTGCCCACTATCACCATTACTATTCAATATAGTACTAGAAACGCTAGCCTCGGCAATAAGAGCCGAGAAAGAGATTCAAGGAATTAGAGTAGGAAATGAGGAAATCAAACTATCACTTTTTGCAGATGACATGATGGTATACTTAGAGAACCCCAAAGACTCTGCTAAAAAACTACTAGAAATAATTCAAAATTTCAGCAAAGTGGCAGGATACAAAATAAATCCACATAAATCCTCGGCATTTTTATATATCACTAACAAAATGCAACAGCAAGAGATACAAAGAGAAATTCCATTCCAAACACATGTTGAGAGTATAAAATATTTGGGAATCCATCTACCAAAGAAAAGTCAGGAATTATATGAGAAAAATTACAAAACACTTGCCACAAAAATAAAATCAGATTTAAATAATTGGAAAGACATTCAGTGCTCTTGGATAGGCCGAGCGAATATAATAAAGATGACAATACTCCCCAAACTAATCTATTTATTTAGTGCTATACCAATCAGACTCCCAAGAAACTATTTTAATGACCTAGAAAAAATAACAACAAAATTCATATGGAAGAATAAAAGGTCAAGAATTGCAAGGGAACTAATGAAAAAAAACTCAGAGGAAGGTGGTCTAAGTGTACCTGATCTAAAGCTATATTATATAGCAGCAGTCACCAAAACCATTTGGTATTGGCTACGAAATAGACCGGTAGATCAGTGGAACAGATTAGATACAAAGGACAAAAAAGGGTACATCTATAGTAATCTAATCTTTGACAAACCCAAAGATTCCAACATTAGGGATAAAAATTCATTATTCGGAAAAAACTGTTGGGAAAACTGGAAATTAGTATGGCAGAAATTAGATATGGATCCACACTTAACACCATATACCAAGATAAGATCAAAATGGGTCCATGATTTAGGCATAAAGAGGGAGATAATAAATAGATTAGAGGAACAGAGGATAATCTACCTCTCAGACTTGTGGAGGAGGAAGGAATTTATGACCAGAGGAGAACTAGAGATCATTATTGATCACAAAATAGAAGATTTTGATTACATCAAACTAAAAAGTTTCTGTACAAATAATACTAATGCAAACAAGATTAGAAGGGAAGTAACAAATTGGGAAAATATTTTTAAAAACAAAGGTTCTGACAAAGGTCTCATTTCCAAAATATATAGAGAACTGACCCAAATTTATAAGAAACCGAACCATTCTCCAATTGATAAATGGTCAAAGGATATGAACAGACAATTCTCAGAGGAAGAAATTGAAACTATATCCACTCACATGAAAGAGTGTTCCAAATCACTACTGATCAGAGAAATGCAAATTAAGACCACTCTGAGATACCACTACACACCTGTCAGATTGGCTAAGATGACAGGAACAAATAATGACAAATGTTGGAGGGGATGTGGGGAAACTGGGACACTAATACATTGCTGGTGGAGTTGTGAAAGAATCCAGCCATTCTGGAGAGCAATCTGGAATTATGCCCAAAAAGTTATCAAACTGTGCATACCCTTTGACCCAGCAGCGCTACTACTGGGATTATATCCCAAAGAAATACTAAAGAGCGGAAAGAGACATATATGTGCCAAAATGTTTGTGGCAGCTCTTTTTGTTGTAGCTAGAAACTGGAGGATGAATGGATGTCCATCAGTTGGAGAATGGTTGGGTAAATTGTGGTATATGAAGGTTATGGAATATTATTGCTCGGTAAGAAATGACCAGCAGGAGGAATATAGAGAGGCCTGGAGAGACTTAAATCAACTGATGCTGAGTGAAATGAGCAGAACCAGAAGATCACTGTACACTTCAACAACAATGCTGTATGAGGATGTATTCTGATGGAAGTGGAAATCTTCAACATAAAGAAGATCCAACTCACTTCCAGTTGATCAATGATGGACAGAGGTAGCTACACCCAGAGAAGAAACACTGGGAGGGGAATGAAAATTGTTAGCACTAATATCTGTCTGCCCAGGTTGCATGTACCTTCGGATTCTAATGTTTATTGTGCAACAAGAAAGTGATATTCGCACACATGTATTGTACCTAGACTATATTGTAACACATGTAAAATGTATGGTATTGCCTGTCGTCGGGGGGAGGGAATAAAGGGAGGGGGGGTAAATTGGAAAAATGAATACAAGGGATAATATTATAAAATATATATATATATATATATAAAATAATTAAAAAAAAAAAAAAAAAAGAAAAAAAAAAAGAAAATACACCATATCTGAGGGAACTTAGTGAGGGGGAGAATCATTGTGTGAATCTTACTCTCATCAGAAGAGGCTCAAAGAGTAAATAATTAACATATTTGTTTATCAGAGAATTTTCTCTCACCTCATTAAAAGGGGGGAGAGGAAAAGGGAAAAGGAAAAGGAGAATAAGTGAAGGGACTTGGAGGGAGGGGGGAGGGATCCTAAAAAAAAAAAAAATAGGGAGGGTTGCACGTCACAAGTGGGGTCTGTAAATTAAATATCGGGGAGGGGGATCAGGGGGGTCAAGGGAAAAAAGTATAATCTGGGCATAATACGATGGCAGGAAATACAGAATTAGTAATTTTAACTGTAAATGTAAATGGGATGAACGATCCCATCAAACGGAGACGGATAGCAGATTGGATCAAAAAGCAGAACCCTACAATATGTTGCCTACAGGAAACACACTTAAAGCAGGGAGATACATACAGAGTAAAGGTAAAAGGTTGGAACAGAGCCTATTATGCTTCAGGTAAAGCCAAAAAAGCAGGGGTAGCTATCCTTATCTCAGATCAAGCAAAAGCAGAAGTAGATCTCGTTAAAAAAGATAAGGAAGGAAACTATATCCTGCTGAAAGGTAGCATAAATAATGAAGCCATATCAATACTAAACATATATGCACCAAGTGGTATAGCATCTAACTTTCTAAAGGAAAAGTTAAGAGAACTGCAAGAAGAAATAGACAGTAAAACTATAATAGTGGGAGATCTCAACCTTGCACTCTCAGATTTAGACAAATCAAACCACAAAACAAACAAGAAAGAAATTAAAAAAGTAAATAGAACATTAGAAAAACTAGGTATGATAGACCTTTGGAGAAAACTGAATGGCAATAGGAAGGAATATACTTTCTTCTCAGCAGTTCATGGATCCTATACAAAAATTGACCATATACTAGGACATAAAGATCTCAAAATTAAATGTAGGAAGGCAGAAATAATAAATGCCTTCTTCTCAGATCACAATGCAATAAAAGCTACATTCAGTAAAAAGTTAGGGGTAAATAGACCAAAAAGTAATTGGAAACTGAATAATCTCATCTTAAAGAATGACTGGGTGAAAGAGCAAATTATAGAAACAATTAACAATTTAACCCAAGATAATGATAATGATGAGACATCATATCAAAATCTTTGGGATGCAGCTAAAGCAGTAATAAGGGGAAATTTTATATCTTTAGAGGCTTATTTGAAGAAAATTGAGCAAGAGAAGATTAACGAATTGGGCTTACAACTTAAAAGGCTAGAAAAAGACCAAATTATAAACCCCCAACCAAAAATTAAACTCGAAATACAAAAATTAAAAGGAGAAATCAATAAAATTGAAAGTAAAAAAACTATTGAATTAATAAATAAAACCAAGAGTTGGTTTTATGAAAAAGCCAATAAAATAGATAAACCTTTGGTAAATTTGATCAAAAAAAAGAAAGAGGAAAATCAAATTGATAGTCTTACAAATGAAAAGGGGGATCTTTCCACCAATGAAGAGGAAATTAGAGAAATAATAAGAAGTTACTTTGCCCAACTTTATGCCAATAAATTTGATAACTTAAGTGAAATGGATGACTTTCTCCAAAAATATAGGCTCCCTAGATTAACAGAGGAGGAGATAAATTGCTTAAATAGTCCCATTTCAGAAAAATAAATAGAACAAGCTATTAATCAACTCCCCAGGAAAAAATCCCCAGGGCCAGATGGATTCACATGTGAATTCTACCAAACATTTAAAGAACAATTAGCCCCAATGTTATATAAATTATTTGAAAAAATAGGGGATGAAGGAGTCCTACCAAACTCCTTTTATGACACAGACATGGTACTGATACCTAAACCTGGTAGATCGAAAACTGAGAAAGAAAATTATAGACCAATCTCCTTAATGAATATTGATGCTAAAATCTTAAATAAGATATTAGCAAAAAGACTTCAGAAAATCATCTCCAAGATAATACACTATGATCAAGTAGGATTTATTCCAGGAATGCAGGGCTGGTTTAATATTAGTAAAACTATTAATATAATTGACCATATTAATAATCAAATTAATAAGAACCATATGATCATCTCAATAGATGCAGAAAAAGCATTTGACAAAATCCAACATCCATTCCTACTAAAAACTCTTGAGAGTGTAGGAATAAATGGATTATTCCTTAGAATAATCAGGAGTATATATTTAAGACCGTCAGTAAGCATAATATGCAATAGAAATAAACTGCAACCTTTCCCAGTAAGATCAGGAGTGAAACAAGTTTGCCCACTATCACCATTACTATTCAATATAGTACTAGAAACGCTAGCCTCGGCAATATGAGCCGAGAAAGAGATTCTAGGAATTAGAGTAGGAAATGAGGAAATTAAACTATCACTTTTTGCAGATGACATGATGGTATACTTAGAGAACCCCAAAGACTCTGCTAAAAAGCTACTAGAAATAATTCAAATTTTCAGCAAAGTGGCAAGATACAAAATAAATCCACATAAATCCTCGGCATTTTTATATATCACTAACAAAATGCAACAGCAAGAGATACAAAGAGAAATTCCATTCCAAACAAATGTTGAGAGTATAAAATATTTGGGAATCCATCTACCAAAGAAAAGTCAGGAATTATATGAGAAAAATTACAAAACACTTGCCACAAAAATAAAATCAGATTTAAATAATTGGAAAGACATTCAGTGCTCTTGGATAGGCCGAGCGAATATAATAAAGATGACAATACTCCCCAAACTAATCTATTTATTTAGTGCTATACCAATCAGACTCCCAAGAAACTATTTTAATGACCTAGAAAAAATAACAACAAAATTCATATGGAAGAATAAAAGGTCAAGAATTGCAAGGGAACTAATGAAAAAAACTCAGAGGAAGGTGGTCTAAGTGTACCTCATCTAAAGCTATATTATATAGCAGCAGTCACCAAAACCATTTGGTATTGGCTACGAAATAGACCGGTAGATCAGTGGAACAGATTAGACACAAAGGACAAAAAAGGGTACATCTATAGCAATCTAATCTTTGACAAACCCAAAGATTCCAACATTAGGGATAAAAATTCATTATTCGGAAAAAACTGTTGGGAAAACTGGAAATTAGTATGGCAGAAATTAGATATGGATCCACACTTAACACCATATACCAAGATAAGATCAAAATGGGTCCATGATTTAGGCATAAAGAGGGAGATAATAAATAGATTAGAGGAACAGAGGATAATCTACCTCTCAGACTTGTGGAGGAGGAAGGAATTTATGACCAGAGGAGAACTAGAGATCATTATTGATCACAAAATAGAAGATTTTGATTACATCAAACTAAAAAGTTTCTGTACAAATAATACTAATGCAAACAAGATTAGAAGGGAAGTAACAAATTGGGAAAATATTTTTAAAAACAAAGGTTCTGACAAAGGTCTCATTTCCAAAATATATAGAGAACTGACCATAATTTATAGGAAACCAAACCATTCTCCAATTGATGAATGGTCGAGGGATGTGAACAGATAATTCTCAGAGGAAGAATTTGAAACTATATCCACTCACATGAAAGAGTGTTCCAAATCACTACTGATCAGAGAAATGCAAATTAAGACCACTCTGAGATACCACTACACACCTGTCAGATTGGCTAAGATGACAGGAACAGATAATGACAAATGTTGGAGGGGATGTGGGGAAATTGGGACACTAATACATTGCTGGTGGAGTTGTGAAAGCATCCAGCCATTCTGGAGAGCAATCTGGAATTATGCCCAAAAAGTTATCAAACTGTGCATACCCTTTGACCCAGCAGCGCTACTACTGGGATTATATCCCAAAGAAATACTAAAGAGCGGAAAGAGACATATATGTGCCAAAATGTTTGTGGCAGCTCTTTTTGTTGTAGCTAGAAACTGGAGGATGAATGGATGTCCATCAGTTGGAGAATGGTTGGGTAAATTGTGGTATATGAAGGTTATGGAATATTATTGCTCGGTAAGAAATGACCAGCAGGAGGAATATAGAGAGGCCTGGAGAGACTTAAATCAACTGATGCTGAGTGAAATGAGCAGAACCAGAAGATCACTGTACACTTCAACAACAATACTGTATGAGGATGTATTCTGATGGAAGTGGAAATCTTCAACATAAAGAAGATCCAACTCACTTCCAGTTGATCAATGATGGACAGAGGTAGCTACACCCAGAGAAGAAACACTGGGAGGGGAATGAAAATTGTTAGCACTAATATCTGTCTGCCCAGGTTGCATGTACCTTCGGATTCTAATGTTTATTGTGCAACAAGAAAATGATATTCGCACACATGTATTGTACCTAGACTATATTGTAACACATGTAAAATGTATGGTATTGCCTGTCGTCGGGGGGAGGGAATAGAGGGAGGGGGGGTAATTTGGAAAAATGAATACAAGGGATAATATTATAAAATATATATATATATATATATATATATATATATATATATATATATATATATATATATATATATATATATATATAAAAGAAAAATTGGAATACTAAACAGCATTGTTTTATTTTTTTTAAGTTTTTTTTTATTTTCAAAATATGTGAATAGTTTTCAAGATTAACCTTTATAAAACCTTGTGTTCCAAATTTTCCTCCCTCCCTTTCTCCAATTCCCTCCCCTAGATAACAAGTAAGCCAATGTATGTTAAACATGTGCAATTCTTTTATATATTATTCTACAATTTTTGTGCTGCACTAGAAAAATCAATATTCTTTTTGCATTCCATAATATACTCTGGTTCTTTTGCCATGAATTTCTTCCTTCTCCCAGATCTGAGAGGTAGACTATCCTTTGTTCTTCTAATTTTCTTATAGTATCACTCTTTGTGTCTAGATCATGAGCCTATTTCTATATTATCTAGGTATATGGTGTTAGGGATGAGTGATTAACTAGTTTTTGCTACATTAAATTCCATTTTTCCCAGCAGTTTTTGTCAAACAGTGAGTTGTTTTTTTTTTCCCAAAAGCTGGGGTCTTTGAGTTCATCAAATACTAAATTATTGTAATGATTGACTATTATGTCTTTTAAACCTAACCTAACACAATTCCATTTACTGAATACTCTTATTTCTTAGCCAGTGCCAAAAGATTTTGATGACTGCTGCTTTATAACAGTTTTAGATCTAGTACAGCTAGGCTATCTTCGTGTGCTTTTTATTTTCATTAACTGTCTTAAACATCTTGATCTTTTATTCTTCCAGATACATTTTGTTATTTTTTTCTAGCTCTGTAAAATATTTTTGGGACTTTGATTGGTACAGTACTGAATAAGTAGATTAATTTATGTAGACTTTTCATTTTCATTATATTAGATTGGCCTACCCATGAGTGCTTGATATTCTTCGAATTGATTAAATCTGACTTTATTTTGGTAGAAATTGTTTTGTGATTGTGTGCATATGGTTACTGACTTTGTCTTGGCAGATTCCCAAATATTTAATGTTATATGCAGTAATTTTAAATCGAATTTCCCTTTGTATCTCTTCTTGCTGGACTTTGTTGCTGACATAGAAATACTTATAATTTATGTGGATTTATTTTGTATCCTGCAACTTTGCTAAAGTTGTGAATGTTTTCTAGAATGTTTTTAGTTTATTCTCTAAATGTAACATCATATCATTTGCAAATATTGATAATTTGTTGGTTTTTTTTCATTATCTATTCTAACTCCTTTTTTTTCTTCTCTTATTGCTAAAGCTAACATTTCTAATACAATATTAAATGATAATGGTGTCTGATCTTATTTGGGATGATTCTAATTTACCCCCTTTATATATGATGCTTGCTGGTGGTTTTAAATAAATGCTACTGATCTTTTTAAGGAAAACTCTATTTATTCTGCTGCTCTCTGTTTTTAATATGAATAGATGTTGGATTTTGTCAAATGCTTTTTGTTCATGCATTGAAATAATCATATGATTTCTGTTAGTTTGGTTATTGATATAATCAATTATACTAATAATTTTACAAATACTGAACAAGCCCTGAATTCCTAGTATATATCCTACTTGGTCATCATATCCATTATTCTGGTGATAATATGCTGTAATCTCTTTGCAGCATTAAATTTTAAAGGAAACTTGCACCATTTCTTTTTTGTTATATTTTGGGACTACAGCAGATCTTTAAGTAAAAATGGGAGAAAATTTCTGAATAATAGTAATCATGGGCACTCCTAGGGAGTGTTTCTGCCTAAAGAAAGTTTTGAGACTTAGTAAAGCAATGGTGAATTCCCCCCTCTGTTTTCCTGTTTCACTCATAAGAGAAGTGTAGTCATTTTTCTCTTAGTTTTAGCATAAGTCTAACACAGAGAAGAAAATTTTTAAAACTGTGGGGAGATTTCATTTATGAAGCATTTCCTGTGGCATTGCATTGCTATTTTAGAAAGAAAAAATAATAATACTTATAAGCATTAGAAACTTAATGGAGAATTATTTTCTCCTCTTTCCACTTTTACAGTTCTTTTATTTAACCTTGTTCTTCTACTTCATCCCACTATAGATCCTGCACAAGCAGCTAATCCACCTAATCATGAAATGTCATAAGAAAAAGGACAGTCATATCATTTCTTCCAATATCCATGTGACTAAGAACTTAAATATCCCTAAAAATAGACTTCTAGCCTGTTCTTACAGATCTAGGAATGAAATCTGTTCCTTTGAGGGTGATTCTAATTATTAGGATGTTGTTCCTCAAAGCTAACTCTAATAATTTCTGACAATTAATTATATCTTTGTCCTTGTCACCAAGTAAAATAATTCAATTTCTCTACTACACAAGAGTCACACTAAACTTGAGGACAATGGTCATGTTACTTGAAGCCTTCTTGTATAGAGTATAACCATCTAAATTTCTTAAACTGATCCTTTTAGATCACTGTTTCAAACCCTTTTGCATCCACCACTCTCTTTTCTGACCATTACGCAATTTGTCAATGTTATTCTTATGGCAGAAATCATTGAATGTAAAACTGATCAGACAGTTTGGGGTTTTTCTAAATGGGTGGAACTATATTTTATTTCTTTTTTATCTTTTGTTTTTCAAATCCTATAGTTCCCAGAACTGGAGGAATTATTCTGAAAGTGGCCCTATCAAGTTAAATTATAGTGGGATTATCACCTCCATCATTTAAGCTATTCAGTTTTTATTAACTGTGATCACCTTAGCTTTTTTTGCCTGTCATTTTACACTGTTAATATAGAACCTGTCCCACGCTCCCTCTCCTCCTTCATTTCTTCCTTCTTTCCATTATTCCTTTCTTTTCTTCCTTCTTTCTTTCCTTTATTCCTTTTGAAATGAACAAAAGACTGGCCTCCTCATTCCTGGGTCAAGGGGCCTCAGGCTTATAGGAAAATGTTGCTTAAACTAAATTAAGGGAAGTGTTATGTTCAGACTGCGCCCCATCCCCTGGTTCATGAGACTCTAGACTTTCTGAGAAGTGTGTGTCTAACAAAGTTAGGACAACATTGCAAAACATGCTGACAGGTTCCGTTGTATGCTCACTCTCATCCAGACACTTCTCCATTGTAAATGAGAAACTGTGTCAGTGATTCCCAAAATGTGTAAATGCAAGGTTGTAGCAGGATGTGGCAAATGGGCTTAAAAGTGTACCTCACTAAAGGTTCAGGGCTGATCTCTACTAGCTGGGTAGTGGGGTCAGTCGCCATCAGGCTAATAAATGATGTTTTAAATTGAATAATCTGGTCAAAACTGTCTATCTCATGTCAGTCCATTTCATTTTCTTTTCCTATCTTTCCCTTCCTCCCTCCATCCTTCACTTATTTTATTCTTTCTGTCCTTCTTTCATTTATTCCATCCTTTTTAATTCTTTCTTATCTTCATCATTGTTACTATTACTGTTTTTTTTTATCATTATCAATAATAATACCCCATTGCTAAAGGCAGTTACTAAGTAGTTTCATCTATATTTGGAGAAATGATAGCATAACTAAGAAAGCATTTTGATTACCAAGATTATTCTTTTTAAATGTAGAGGTCTGCAGATAGTAGGGAAACTCTAAGTAAGGCCTAAGACCCTTCAGAAAGAACCTATTGATAATGTCTGGTTGGGCTCCCCATCTCCCTTTGATGTTTCTCACCCTTCTTGAGAAGTCAAGGAGGGTATGATCACTTGTGTTCTACTTGAAGCAAGGAATACTTACAATAAGGATGCATTTATATATCAATAGCAGGGTGCTTATAGTTAATACTTGTGCAGTGTGCTGTGGTGACTTGGTGATATAATGGTTCTATAGTTCACACATGCTCAGTATAGCTGTAGTGATGTAATTGTACTACGATATTTAGGGGCTGAGAGGATTTAAAATAAATAGACTACATCTTTGACCAGCCTCATGAGTCACCTGCTTCATCACTCCTCCACTAAAACCAAGGACTCAAACTGGTCCCAAGATCCCCCAGAGAGCTAGTCTGAATGGTATTTTTTGGCACTTCATCCTAGAGGCTCTAGAAAGCATAGCTTATTTGGCACCCCAATATGAGGGCTTTAGAAAGCACACTACATTGAGGAATTAACTTTCAGTTTGAACAGCAAACCATGCATATGATTTATTATAGTGATGTTGATAATAATTGTAGCAGTAATGGGTGGGTTGATGGGAATAACAGTAGCAATGGCAATAACAGCTTTTTATTGTTAGTACTAGTATTAATAGTTATTATTTTAGTGATAGTAATAGCAGATATAACTTTTGTAGGTGTGATAATAGTTGTCTCTTATGTTTATATAGCATTTTAAGGCCTTGAAAAGCAATTTTATAAGCAAAATTCCTTGAAAAAAATATATCTCACTTTGACTATTCCTTCATTCTCCTTCATAAGAAATATATCTTTCTTAAACAGAGGCTCCCTAAACTATAAGGCAGCAAGGGGGATTTGTTTGTTTGTTTGTTTCAGGTTCAATGGTGTTGAACTCTCCATTGAAATCTGTTGCCCTTGAGCTACAGGTATTTCAGTCAACTGATCAATCACTCCTACTACTGTCCAACAGCATAACTGTTCTGGCATTTGGCCATGTTGGAAAAATACATATCTACCTCACAAGCAGAAAATACTAACCTACACAGATATAGAAATTTCTTCCCTGTGCTTGACAATATGATGATGTTACAAAGGTCATGGGATCACTACTTTACTGAAAATGGCAGAAGTACTTAAAATCCAAATCAGCACTGCCCAGTGTGTAAATACAATTATACATCACAAAATTTCCTGGCCCTTTTTTCACAGTTCTGCAGGATTTAACTCTACAACCTATTCTAATAGTGAATGTTGAGTTAAGTACACACTAAATGAAAAAAAAAATTGACTTCCTTTTATTTGTTCTAAATCATGTAGATATTAACCTCTTGTAGTAACCCTGTCATGTATGGGAACATCATCAAAGCAGAATCATGCATTAGTCACCACTGCATACATTCCAATGGATAGAAAGATGCTGAAGGGAAAATAAAATCCTCTGGAGATAGTGTGTGAAAGAAATTACAGAATGAAATGCCAAAAAGGTGGCTTTATAACATTTCCCTAATTGGGATTCTACACTTAGCACTTAAAACCTTCTATATTGTCCAGCCAAGAACTCATAGAATTAATGTGGGAGTTTGTTAAAGCACAGACATTATAACTTCATTGGGGTCTCCTGGTAGCATTCTCCATAATTAAATAGGAAGGCAGTATTTTACAAAAGGAATTGAAACAAAGTCAATTTTAAGGAATAATGGAAAATTCTAGCTGACATTTCGAATGTAATTCAGATTAGTTCTCAGATTAAGTTATTATTATATAGTCATTTTTCAATCATGTCAGAACTTTTGTGACCACATTTTGGATTGTTTTACCAAAGATACCAGAGATTGCTATTTCCTTTTCTAGTTCATTTTACAGATGAAGAAACTGAGGCAGACAAGGTAATTGATTTGTGCAAGGTTACACAGCTAATAGTTGTCTGAGATCAAATTTGAATTCAGTTTGTTAATTCCAGGTGTGGCATAATACTCACTGTGTCACCCAGATGCCCTAGGCTGATGAGTGCTTGGGAAATAAGATCAAATTTTCCATATTTACCCTATAGCACAATTTAGGTATTGTCCATTATATCACATTATACTTAGATTTTTGGAACAATCAGTCAATACTGCAGAGTTGTCAGGGTCTCCTTGAAACTAAGAAAAATTCCCCTTCCAAAAAAAGAATACAATTGAGCCAATAGTATGCTGGTAAAATTTCCTACTTTACTTTTCAGCTATCTTTGATATTTTTTCAACTAGGAGATTCAACTCTTTACTACATATAATCTTTTATAAAAAAACAGTAAGGTAGATTCTACTAAATTATGAAGTAAAAATCTCCATTTAAAGAACTCTTCCATTTTTAAAATAAGTTTACAAAGATCATTCTCTTTGCCCTAGATTCCACAATTCTTGTGATTCCTGGTCCTATATCCTGGCTATCTTCATTACTAAATTAGGGCTTCTCCAAACATTTGCATTTTAAGTAACAAATTGGAAAATTAATAAAACTTCCTTTTTATTTTAAAACAAATATTTATTTTTAATACACATTGATTTATGAATCATGACGGAAGACAACGATCAGAACAAAAGGGAAAAAACATGGAAGAGATAAAACACTTCAGAAAAAAGAAGTAAATTTAGCATGTCATATTCAGTCTCGATAGTTCTTTTTCTGGATGCAAATGACATTTTTGATCCAAAGTCTGTTGGGATTTCTTTGGATCACTGAATCACTCAGAAGAAAAAGTTTGTCATAGTTGACCATCATACATTCTTGCTATTATTTTGTGCAATGTATTCCTGATTCTGCTTGTTTTGTTTGGCATCAGTTCATGCAACTCTTTCAAGGATTTCTAAAATTAGCTAGCTCACCATTTGTAGAGAACAATAATGTCACATTATCTTCATATAACGTACTTGTTCAACAATTCCTAAAATGATGGCAATCTACTCATTTTCCAATTCTTCGCTGCTACAAAAAAAGCTGCAATAAACATTTTTGCGCATGTGGTCCTTTTCTCTCTTTTATGATTTTCTTTGGATACCTAACCCTTTGGGTATAGTTACAAATTGTTTTTCAGAATGGTTGGATCACTTCACAGTTCCACCAACAATGCATAAATTTCCCAGTTTTTTTTCACAAATCCCTCCAACAGTTATCATTATCTTTTCTATCATTTTAGCCAATCTAAAAGGTATGAGATGGTGCCTTAGAGTTGTTTTAATTTGCATTTCTCTAACCAGTAGTAATTTAAGGCATTTTTTCATATGACTATAGATGGCTTTAACTTAATCCTCTGAAAATTATTCATAATCTTTGACAATTTATAAATTGGGGACTGACTTTAGTTCTAATAAATTTGATACATTTCTTTATATATTTTAGAAATGAGACCTTAATCAGAAATACTGACTGTAAAGGTTTTTCCCAGATTTGTGCTTTTCTTTTAAACTTGTTTCTGTTTGTGCAAAAAACTTTTTGTAAATAAAAATATATTTTTCCAATGACACACGCATATAATTTTCAACATTTATTTTTATAAGATTTTAAATTTCAAATTTTTCTTTCCTTCCCTTTCAGTCCTCTCCACAAGAAGGCAAGTAATCTGATATAGATTAATCATGTTCAATCATCTAAATATATTTTGAAATTAGTCATGTTGTGAAAGAAGAAATAGAATAAAAAGGAAAACTGATTTATATTCAGATTCTATAGATCTTTTCTCTGGATGTGGCTAACATTTTCCAGTATGAGACTTTTTAAACTGTCATGGATTATTTCATTGTTGAGAAGAGCCAAGTCAATCATGCTTGATCATTACACAATGTTGCTATATCTGTACAATGTTCTCCAGGTTCTGCTAACTTCACTTAATATCACTTCATGTAAGTCTCTTCAAGGCTCTCTGAAATCATCCTGCTTATCATTTCTTCTTTGGTCATAAATTCCTCTCTTCAAAGATGCTCTTGATAAATTGTTTTTTGTTCTCTTAATTTGTTTATGTTATCATTTTTTTTTTACTTTTTAAGTATTTTTTATTAATTTTATAAATATAATTTTGACAGTACATATGCATGAGTAATTTATTTTACAACATTATCCCTTGTATTCATTTTTCCAAATTTTCCCCTCCCTCCCTCTACTCCCTCCTCTAGATGACAGGCAATCTCATATATGTTAAATGTGTTACAATATAAACTAGATACAATATATGTGTGTAAAACCAAATTTCTTGTTACACAATAAGAATTGGATTCCGAAGGTATAAGTAACTTGGGTAGAAAAACAGTAGTGCAAACAGTTTACAATCATTTCCCAGTATTCCTTCTCAGAGTGTAGCTGTTTCTGTCCATCATTGATCAACTGGAAGTGAATTAGAATTCTTTATGTTGAAGATATCCACTTCAATCAGAATATATCTTCATAGAGTATTGTTGTTGAAGTGTATACTGATCTTCTGGTTCTGCTCATTTCACTCAGCATCAGTTCATGTAAAGTCTCTCCAAATCTCTCTGTATTCATCCTGCTTGTCATTTCTTACAGAGCAATACTATTCCATAACATTTATATACCATAATTTACCCAACCATTCTCCAATTGATGGGCATCCATTCAATTTCCAGTTTCTAGCCACTACAAAAAGGGCTGCCACAAACATTTTGGCACATACAGGTCTCTTTCCTTTCTTTAGTATTTCTTTGGGATATAAGCCCACTAGTAACACTGCTATATCAAAGGGTATGGACAATTTGATAACTTTTGGGGCATAGTTCCAAATTGCTCTCCAGAATAGCTGAATTATTTCACAACTAAACCAACAATGCATCAGAGTCCCAGTTTTCCCACATTCCCTCCAACATTCGTCATTATTTTTTCCTGTCATCTTAGCCAATCTGACAGGTGTGTAGTGGTATCTCAGAGCTGTCTTAATTTTCATTTCTCTGATAAGTAGTGATTTGGAACACTCTTTCATATAAGTGGAAATAGTTTCTAATTTCATTATCTGAAAACTGTCTGTTCATATCCTTTGACCATTTATCAATTGGAGAATGGTTTGATTTCTTATAAATTAGAGTCAGTTCTGTATATATTTTGGAAATGAGGCCTTTATCAGAACCTTTAACTGTAAAAATATTTATCCAATTTGTTACTTCTCTTCTAATCTTCTTTGCATTAGTTTTGTTTTTATAAAAACCTTTTAGTTTGATGTAATCAAAATCCTCTATTTTGTGATCAATAAAGAGCTCGAGTTCTCCTTTGGTCATAAATTCCTTCCTCCTCCACAAGTCTGAGAGGAAAACTATTCTATGTTCTTCTAATCTATTTATGATCTTATTCTTTATACCTAAATCATGGACCCATCTTGATCTTATCTTATTATGGTGTTAAGTGTGGGTCCATATCTAATATCTGCCATACTAATTTCCAGTTTTCCCAACAGTTTTTTTCAAATAATGAATTCTTATCCCAAAAGTTGTTATCTTTGGGTCTGTCAAACACTAGATTGCTATAATTGTACACTATTTTGTCCTTTGAACCTAACCTGTTCCAATTCTATTTCTTAGCCAATACCAAATGGTTTTGGTGACTGCTCCTTTATAATATAGCTTTAGATCAGGTACAGCTAGACTACCTTCATTTGATTTTTTTTTCATCAATTCCTTGAAATTCTCAAAATTTTGTTCTCAAATATGAATTATGTGGTTATTCTTTCTAGATCATTAAAATAGTTTCTTTGGAGTCTGATTGGTACAGCACTAAATAAACAGATTAGTTTAGGGAGTATTAGCATCTTGATTATATTTGCTCGTCCTATCCAAGAACACTTAATGTATTTCCAATTATTTAAATCTGACTTTATTTTTGTGGCAAGTGTTTTGTAATTTTGCTTATACAATTCCTGACTTTTCTTTTATGGATGGATTCCCAAATATTTTATACTCTCGTCAGTTGTTTTTAATTGAATTTCTCTTTGCATCTCTTGTTGTTGCATTTTCTTGGTATTGTATAAAAATTCTGAGGATTAATGTGGATTTATTTTATATCCAGCAACTTTGCTGTTGTGAATTATTTCTAATAACTTTTTATTAGAATCTCTGAGATTTTCTAAGTATGCCATCATATCATCTGCAAAGAGTCATAGTTTGATTTCCTCATTAACTATTCTTATTGCTTTAATCTTTTTCTCGACTCTTATTACCAAGGCTAGCATTTCTAATACAATATTGAATAGTAATGATGATCGTGGGCAAACTTGTTTCATGCCTGATCTTACCAGGAAGGGTTCCAGTTTATCTCCATTACATATTATGCTTACTGACAGTCTTAAATACATGCTGCTGATTATTTTAATGAATAGCCCATTTATTCCTATACTCTCAAGTGTTTTTAGTAGGAATAGAAGTTGTATTTTATCAAATGCTTTTTCTGCATCTATTGAGATGATCATATGGTTTTTGTTAAATTGATTATTAATATGGTCAATTTTACTAATAGTTTTCCTAATATTAAACCAGCCCTGCATTCCTTGTATAAATAGTACTAGATCATACTGTATTATCCTGGGGTTGATTTTTGAAATTTTTTTGCTAATACCTTATTCAAGATTTTAGCATCAATATTCATTAAGGAGATTGGTCTACAGTTTTCTTTTTCAGTTTTCCCCCTACCTGGTTTAGGTATCAGTACCATGTCTGTGTCATAAAAGGAGTTTGGTAGGACTCCTTCATCCTCTATTTTTTCAAATA
Source organism: Sminthopsis crassicaudata (assembly GCF_048593235.1). Lineage (NCBI taxonomy): Eukaryota > Metazoa > Chordata > Mammalia > Dasyuromorphia > Dasyuridae > Sminthopsis > Sminthopsis crassicaudata. Next base: position 360,015,129 of record NC_133617.1, on the reverse strand, counting down.
GTTTATATAACATTGGGGCTAATTGTTCTTTAAATGTGTGGTAGAATTCACAAGTAAATCCATCTGGTCCTGGGGATTTTTTCTTGGGGAGTTGGTTAATAGCTTGTTCTATTTCTTTTTCTGAAATGGGACTATTTAAGTAATTTACTTCCTCCTCTGTTAATCTGGGAAGCCTATATTTTTGGAGGTAGTCATCCATTTCAATTAATTTATCAAATTTATTGGCATAAATTTGGGAAAAGTAACTGCTTATTATTTCTCTAATTTCTTTTTCATTGGTGGGAAGATCCCTCTTATCTTTTTAAAGACTAACAACTTGATTTTCCTCTTTCCTTTTTCTGATCAGATTTACCAAAGGTTTATCTATTTTATTGGCTTTTTCATAAAACCAACTCTTAGTTTAATTTATTAATTCAATAGTTTTTGTTTTTATTTTTTTTTTTACTTTCAATATTATTGATTTCTCCTATTAATTTTAGAATTTCAAGTTTAGTATTTGGTTGGGGGTTTTTAATTTGGTCTTTTTATAGCTTTTGAAGTTGCAGGCCCAATTGATTGATATTCTCTTTCTCTATTTTATTCAAGTAAGCCTCTAAAGATATAAAATTTCCCCTTATTGCTGTATTAGCTGCATCCCACAAATATTGGTATGATGTCTCATCATTGTCATTAACTTTTGGTGAAATTATTAATTGTTTTTCTAACTTGCTGATTCATCCAATCATTCTTTAAGATGAGATTATTTTGTTTCCAATTACTTTTTGGTCTATTTACCCCTAACTTCTTATTGAATATAGTTTTTATTGCATTGTGATCTGAGAAGAAGGCATATATTATTTCTGGCTTCCTGCATTTAATTTTGAAATCTTTATGTCCTAATATATGGCCAATTTTTGTATAGTTCCATGTACTGCTGAAAAGAAAGTATACTCCTTTCTATCACCATTCAGTTTTCTCCAAAGATCTATCATACCTAATTTTTCTAATGTTCAGTTTATCTCTTTAATTTCTTATTTATTTTGTGGTTTGAGGTATCTCGTTCTGAGAGTGCAAGGTTGAGATCTCCCACTATTTTAGTTTTGCTGTCTATTTCTTCTTGCAACTCTCTTAACTTCTCCTTTAGGAAGTTAGATGCTATACCACTTGGTGCATATATGTTTAATATTTATATGGCTTCATTGTCTATGCTACCCTTTAGGAGGATATTAGTTTTCCTTTTCCTTATCTCTTTTAATTAGATCAATTTCTGCTTTTGCTTGATCTGAAATAAGTATGGGCCCAGCCCCTGCTTTTTTTGACTTCTCTTGAAGTATAATAGATTTCTGATCCAGCCTTTTTATCTTTTACTCTGTAAGTGTTCCCCCCCTGCTTTTAAATGTGTTTTTCCTGTAAGCAACATATTGTAGGGTTATGACTTTTGATCCAGGCTGTTATCTGCCTCTGCTTAATAGGAGAGTTTCATCCCATTCACATTTCACAATTAAAAATTAATAATTTCTGTATTTCCTGCCATTATATTATCCTTTTTTTTCCCCCTTGTCCCCCCCTGAAACCCCTTTCCCCAGTATTAAAACTTGTGGGCCCCCACTTGTGTCACGTAGCCCTCCCTTTTAAGTATCCCTCCCCCTTCCTTTTAAATCCCTTCCCATATCTTGTACTCTTCCCTTATTATTATTTTCCTTTTCCCTTTTCCTCTCCCCCCTTTTAATGAGGTGAGAGAGAATTCTCTGAAAAATAAATGTCAATTATTCACTCTTTGAGCCTACTCTGATGAGAGTAAGATTCACACAATGTTGCTCCCTCTCTGTAAATTCCCTCAGTGGTAGTAAATTTTTCCTCTTCCTGGGATGTATTTTCCCTGTTTTTATCTCCCCTTTACCTGTTTTCAGATACAATCATTTTTCCCTTTCTAGTTCTGTGTTTTATATTATATCAGTAAAATCAAATCATATAAGTGGACTTTTGGTATATCCACTACAGAAATACATTTCTCAAGATTTACTTTTTCTTTTTCTGCTTCTCTTGAGTCTTGTGTATGTAGATCAAATTTTTTGTTTAAGTCTGTTTTTTTTTTGTTCTTTTTTTTTTTTTTTTTTTTTTTTTTTTTTTTTTAAGAAACAAATGGAATTCCTCTGTTTCATTAAATGTCCATCTTCTTCCATGGAAGAAAAATGCTAAAACGTAGTTGGGTAATTTTATTCTTGGCTGCATTCCAAGTTCTTTTTCCTTTTGGAATATCAGATTCCAGTCACTTCTATACTTCAATATGGATGCAGCCATATTAAAGTGACCCTTTATTATGGCAATTGTTTTTTCCTGGCTGATTGCAATATTTTTCTTTAGTTTGATAGTTCTGCAGCTTAGCCACAATATTCAATGGAGTTTTTTTTGTTTGTTTGTTTCTTTGTTTGTTTTTTAGGGTCTTTTTCAGAAGGTGTTCTATGAATTCTTTCAATGCCTATTTTCCCTTCTGTTTCTATTATCGCTGTACAGTTCTCTTTGATGATTTCCTGTAAAATAGAATCTAGGCTCTTTTATAGATCATAATTTTTGGGAAGTCCAACAATCCTCAGATTATCTCTCCTAGATCTATTTTCCACGTCTATAGATTTTCCCAATAAATATTTGATGTTAATTCTCCAGTTTTTCATTTTTTGCTTTTGTTTTACTGATTATTGGTGTTGCAATAAATCATTCATTTCTATTTGTTCAGTCCTGATTTTCAATGAGTTATTTTCTTTATTCATATTTTAGTTCTTTTTGTATATGTCCAATTGAGTTTTTAAATGAATTCTTTTGTTCTGTGGAATTTTTTTCCATTTCACTATTTTTTTTTTATATTGAGTAATTATTTTTCCAATTCACAAATCCTACTTTCTTGGGAGTTCTTTATCTTTTCCAATTCAGAAATCCTTCTTTCCTGTGATTTTTTAACTTTTTCCAATTCACAAATTTTGTTTCCCTGTATTTACTGTGAATTCTTTATCTTTTCCAATTCACATTTCAGGACATTATTACTCTCTAGCATAGCTTCTCTTTTCTTTGTCTATTTATCTTCTAACTCTCTTTTCAGGTCTTTAATAGTCTCTTCTAGGATAGAGTTATGTGATGGGGGCCAGGTAACATTCCCCTTCAGCGCATTATCTGGAGACTGCCTGCTGTTAGCCTCCTCAGGGTTAGAGATCTGCTCCTTTTCTATTCAGAAGATGTCAATCGTTCTCTTCAATTTCTTACTCATTTTTTATAATTTGTGGGGTCTGCTTTCTGATTAAGGGGTTCCCAGCTTCCTCTACAGAACAGAGATATGAAAGGCAGCTATCTTGTGAACCAGGTTGAAAAGATAAGCGAGTGCTCTGGGAGAGAGTTCCATCCTCCTCCTCTGGAAGTGGTTCAGAGCAGGGCGGTGGGTGTGCCCAGTGAAGGACCCCCTGCTTTGTAGCCTAGTGACTGCCCTAAGGCTAGAGGATGAACAATGAAAGCATCACAACCCTAGGCCAAAGCCCCCCATGGGGCAGAGGATATTAGCAGCTGACAGGCAAATAGCCCTGGCCCACAGACCAGAAGTATCTCCACCCCGGAAAGCACAGTCACTGTTGTGGCAGCTTTGCTGCTGTGGAAGTTCCACTGCCTCAGGCCGAGCCCCCCACTATGGGATTAGAGGGTGCCCCAGGCTGTGTCTCCCCCACTGCCTTGCAGGTTCTTAATTGCCCCAAGGAAAAGCCCCAGACAGCAGAAAGCATACCCCTATTTGTGCTGTCTCACTTCCAGTTTGGGGTAGCTATGCTCTGTCTTAGTAGCTATTGTAATCCCCAGGGACCTCTCCAGCCCAATTGGCACAGTAAGCTAGCCTTTAGTCCCTCTCTGTCTGTGCTGGTCCTCTTCCCCCTCCCTTCATTACAGACCTTTTCTGATGATGTTCCAGATTCTCTTCAGCTGGTGATAGTTTTATTTCTTCACTGCTTATTTTAATTCATTTCATTTCTTATTGCTAAATCCAACATTTCTAGTACAATGTTGAATAATAGTGGTGAAAATGGGCACCCCTGTCTCACCCCTGATCTTACTGGGAATGTGCCTAGCTTCTCTCCATTACAAATAATGTGTTCTGTTGCTTTTACATAGCTAAATGCTTATTATTTCTATTTATCTATCTACCCCTTTGCTCTCTAGTATTTTTAATAGAAATGGGCACTGTGTTTTGTCAAAAGGTTTTTCTGCATCTATTGAGATCATCATATGATTTCTATTGCTTTTGTTATTGATATGGTTGATTATGGTAATAGTTTTCCTGATAATGAACCAGCCTTATATTCCTGCTATAAGTTCTACTTAGTCATAGTGTATTATCCTGATGATAAGTGGGTGTTATTTCTTTGCTAATGTTTTATTTTTAAAGTTGCATCAATATTCATGAAGGAGATTGGTCTGTAATTTTCTTTCTCTGCTTTGGTTCTTCCTGGTTTAGGTATGAAAAGCATATTTGCATCATAGAAGGAATTTAGCAGTACTAATTCTTTAAGCATTTTTATAAAGAGTTTACATAATAGTGGAATTAATTGTTTTTTTAAATGTTTGATAGAATTCACTTGTGATCATCTGGTCCTGGAAATTTTTTGTTTGTTTGTTTGTTTGTTTTTTTTTTATCCACCCCATCCACTACTTGATTGAATCTTTAAGTTTGACTTTGTCTGAGATCTATGATTACTTTATATTCTATCACTCCTTTCCCCCTTCTCTTATCTTTTCTGCTAGTGTTTCTGCCCTCCCCTCTATCCTGTCCCTCCATTTTCTTTTCCTCTTTCTTCTCTTTATATGGTTAGATAAACTGAATGATTAAGTTATTCCCTCATGCAACAAAAACTGATGAGATCAAGTTTATCCCTCTTCCTTTTTTTCCTCGTTGTAATAGGTCTTCATGTAATCTAATTGGCCCATTATATCTCCCCTTCCCACTTTTCCCACTACAGACCTTTTTCCACTTTTTAATGTCTTTTTCTTTGATATCATCACACCAGAGTCCATTCACAACCATATCCTCACTCCATGTTATGCCTGTCTCTGTCTGCCCCAGTGACAGATACAGTTCTCAAGAGTAATATATTATTTTTCTTCTAGGGATGTGAACAGTTTAATTTTTCAATAGCATATACTGTACCCATGTTTATTTTTCTATGTTTCTCTTGAGTTCTATAAAGGTAGATTAATTTTTCTGTCTAGTTCTGATTTTTTTGAAAGTCTCTTACTTCAAAGATCCATCTTCTCTCCTGAAAGATGATTCTCAGTTTAGGTGGGTAGTTAATTCTTGGTTGTGACCTTAGATCCTTTGCCTTCCAGAATATGATCTTCCAGGGCCTCTCATCTTTTATTATAGAAGCTGCCAATTCCTGGGTAATCCTTATTGTTTCTCCTTCATATTTTAATTGTTTTTGTCTGGCAACTTGCAGTATGTTTTCCTTGAGACTATAGTGTTGAAATTTTGCAATGATGTTACGTAGTGTTTTCTTTGTGAGATCTCTTTCCGAAGGATTCTTTCAACGAGTATTTACCCCTCTCTTTCAAGAATATTGGGGCAGTTTTCCTTAATGATCTCTTGAAGGATGCTTGTCAGGCTCTTTCTTTGGTCATGGCTTTCAGGTAGGCCAATAAAATTTAAATTGTTTCTTCTATTTTCCAGGTCAGCTCTTTTTCCAAAGCAGTATTTCATATTTTCTTCCATTTTTTTTTCATTTTCTTTGATGGGGGTTGAGGTCCCTTTAATATTCCTTTCTAATTGCCCAACCCATTGATTCACAAATCCTGGTCAAAGGCACCCTTTGAATATCTGGGCCCAGCCCCACCATCAGCTCAGTTTCCCCCAGCCCTTACCTGATCTGAGCTAACTGAAAAGCCCGCCAAGAATTTAGGGGTACCACCCATCATCTTTTGGTATAAAAGAAACAAGCAGGAGCGCTCTCTTGGCAAGAGCACTCCCAGCCAACATATGGTATCCTTCCGGCCAGCCCAGCCCTGGCGCTGGCATCTTTCTAACTGAGTTTTACTTTCAAACTTCTACAATAAACCTTGTATTTATAAATCGACGTTTTTGGGCCTATAAATTCATTTACAGGGGACACTGCACCTCATGGGATTATCTTACTATCTGTGCTCCGAGAAATGGGGCTCCCCCTTTCCTTTCCCTCATTATCTTTAGTTTGTTTGACTGTTTTTGGCTGTCTCATAAAGTCATAGGTTTCCATTTGCCCTATTCTAATTTTAATGTGTGATTTCCTTTAGTTAGCTTTAGTATTTCTTTTTCCATTTTGTTAATTCTACTTTTTAAGGAGTTATTTTTTCAGAAAAAAATTTACTTCCTTTTACAAGCTGTTGACTCTCTCATGCACATTCTTCATTTATTTTCTTATATTTTCTCCTACCTCTTTTTTTTTTCCGGCCTTTTAAAATATTTAATGAGCACTTCCAAGAAGCCTCTTTCTGGTTGAGATCAAATCATAGCACCTTTGTGATTTTTTCTGTAGACATTTTCTCCTTGTGTGAGCTGGTGTTTTGATCTTTCCTGGCACCATAGCAGCTTTCTATGGTCAAGGTTCTTTTATGTTTCTTGCACATTTTCTTTTGGTATTTCCTATTTTTTTATCTTTTATTGTTGATCTCTTCTTCTGGAGTAAAGAAGGTGCTGTCCCAAGCTCCCTGTGCAATTCTGAGTCTTAGCTTTGAGCATAGAAGCCTCTTGTATTTGCAGAGATAGTTTTGCCTGTGCTTTTCAAGAAACAACCTGATTTCCCAGAGTTTGCCTTCTAAGCTAGAACTGGAAGCTTGCCCATTGATTTACTCCTCTATTGAGCCAGGACACAGAGTCTTTGTTGCTGATTTGCTGAGTTTAATTAAGATCCTCTCCCTGGCTTTCCCAGAGTCTGTCTGAGGGGCTGCATACCCTTTTCTCCCTAATGATACGGACATTTCTTGAAGTTTTTTCAGTCCATCTTGAACTGGAAGATGGTTTTATTCCATCAGACTCTATTCAGATATTTGGTTTCATGTGGTTTTTGAGGGAAACTAGGAGAACTAAGCAGCTTCCTGACTTTACTCCACCATCTTTCTTCCAACTCCAGAAGTTCCCAAGCTCTCTCTTACAGTAGTCCACAGAACTTTCAAGATAGCCATGAATTTCTACTGTAATGTTTCAGATTTCAAGGAAAATTAGTGTGAGAGAATGGTTAGGTAATTGGAATCTTCAAAATTATAATAGATTATACAGATAGTTGATTACCTACACTTCCTATTTGTAAAGCTCATTTTCATTCTATTTGATTTAAAAATTTGTTGTACATGTATATCTTTCCAATGTTTTCTGTGGTAATTATCAGATATTGGGCCCTGAGTTCTTACACACATTCTTCTTATTTTCTCAGCTCTGGAAACTATCTGGCCATGTTGAACTAAGAAGCCACATTTATAGGTCTCAAGTTAAAGACATCAGGGTAAAAAGCTGTAAAAGACCCTTGCATATCTGAGGAAGGTAGGTTTGCATGTTTTTGTTTGGGACAGCTAAAATTAATCCATCTCCCTTTCTCTTGTTCCTTGAGGAATAATATCTTTAAAACATTACAAAACAACACAAAAACTATCATCTGAGTAGGGAGAGTTGTTAATTGATTTCTAAAAAAAGTAGACCTACAACATGTTAATAACCAGAAGATGGTTACTGCCAGCTCCAATTTTTTCAGGTGTTCAAAGCATTGCTGATATGCCCCTTTTACAAAAACCTTCTATTATGATTTTAGTCAGAAGTAATATCTGCCTCTATACTTTACTCATAGCACCTTGAAAATAAAATCTGACATGCTGACAAGGCAAATTGTAAATTTATCATATCATGGTCCTCACTGTAGCAATCCTTGGCTCCCTCCAACCATATCAAACTTCCCCATGATAGTTATTCCACTATGAGGAGCTATTTATCTCCTCAATCCTCCTATCCTTCTTCATATCCTCTCTACTTCTCTCATTCTCTTTATATTTAAAAGCCTTTAACATAATCTCCCTTTACTTTTCCTGTCCACAGGTGTCTGATTTAGGGTGAATCTTTTCCTTACTAAGGTGAAAAGTCACTACATGGGTACTTAATCCTGTCCCTTCCTATTTTGACAAAGGGAGCATTTTCAAGTCATGCCTCCTCTTCAGTTCTGTTCAATCTCTCCCTTTGTGTGGATTTCTTTCCTAATGCTTTTACAAATGTTGAAATATTTTATCCTTTAAAACAACAAAAGCAAGCAAACAAAAAACCTTTCACTGATTGGTACCATCTCTTTAAGCTGTCTTACTTTACCTTTCTCAGACTCTTTGAAAAAGTTTCTATGCTTGCTACCTTCACTTTCTTCCTACTCATTCTCATCTCATCACTTTGCTATTTGGCTTCCAACTTCTTCACTCAACTGAAGGCTCTCTCCAAATTAATCAATGTCCTTTCAATTGTCAAAGCTGATTCTCAGTCCTAATTCTTTTTAACCTATTTACTTCCTTTAACAATTGCCCACACTCTCCTCCTAGAAACTTTCATCTCTGAGTTTCCGATTCCACTGTTCTCTCCTGGTACTTTTCCAGTTTTCTGACCTCTATTTTTAAATCTCCATTTGTTGACTCATAATTTATATTATATTCACTAAATATAGATATCTTGGTTTTTTATACTAACTTCTCTTTTGCTTTCTCCACTTTCTTTCTTAATAAAGTCTTTAGTTAAAATTGATTAAATTTTCATTTATATGTAGATACTCTTAGATCTATATATCCTTCACTCATCCACTGAAGTATGAGTTCCATATTACCAATTGACTATTGGGCATTTCAAACAAGATAGCCAACAGATATCCCAAACTAAATTTGTCTCAGAGCTCATTTTCTACCAGAAATCCATTTTTCTTTTAAATTTACCTATTCCTTCAGTGTTTGAAGTTCCATATTTTTGACATTATCTTAACACTCCTTTCTCTCACCCTACATATTATATTAGTTGCCAAAATACGCTATTCCTATCTCCCTAACAGTACCTGCATATGAGACCTTTGATCTTCTCATAATATACCAGTTTGGTTGCAAACTTCATCATGTTTTGCCTATCTTATTAAAATAACCTCTACATCTGGTTTTCCTGACTCAGTACTTTTTTTTTCTACTATCAATTCTGTACAGTATTTGACAAAGCATTTTTCCTTAAGCAGATGTGATCATGTGACTCTACTACTCAGCTCCAGTAGTTTTCTACTGAGTCTTCAATGAAATATGAACATTTTTTACTTTGCTTTTAAAGTCTTCAACATCCTCTACCCAACCTATCTCTCCGGCCTCATTGTGTATCATTTTTCCTCGCACAATCTTCAATATATCAAAATGTTCATTCTTTTATTCTTCACATATTACAGTTCAAATCCCAATTCTAAGCCTTTCCATTAGCCTTTTTACAGGCCTGGAATTCACTCCTTCCTCACTTAGCTTTCTTATAAATATCAGCTGAAACATAATATTAAATTTGAAGACTCTCTTCATCTTCCAAACTGCTAACATCTTCCTTGCTGAACAATCTTGCATTGAATTATTCTTATATAATTTTAGAGAAATGCTCTTAAACATATAATATGTATATAGATAGATGTGACTTATATACATATAGAAAGAAAACACATACCAAGTGTATATATATATACATATATATATATGTGTGTGTGTGTGTGTGTGTGTATACATGAAAACATATACTAACTTGCTATACCTGCCAGTAGACGTAGATATAAACCTTTCCAAGCACAGATACTCTTATTCTTTGCACAGTTATCCTCAATAACTAATATAGCCTTACATATTTAAATGATTGAAAATTATTTGTCTATTAGTATGTACTTTTGTTTTCTATGTAGGTGTATGCTTTCTTCTTTGAAATTCTTTGTGATTTTATTTGTATTTGGAACAGCCAGGGAGAAATGTTGATTCTATCATTGGTGATACTTTCATAAATTAGTGATCTAGAGCATCTGGGATGCTTCTAGTTTATTTAAAAGTTATTTTCTATCATGCTTCATTTTTCATGGGAAACTAGTTAGGAAAATATTTATCGTTATAGTTATAGTTATAGCTGAAGTTAGGAAGAATTCTTTCTGAGTTCCAACTTAGCCTCAGACACTTGCTAGATGTGTGATCCAGGAAAAGTCACTTAATCCTGTTTGCATCAGTTCTTGATCTATAAAATGAGCTGGAAAAGGAAATGGCAAACACTCCAATAACTTTGCAAAGAAAACCCCAAATTGGATGATAAAGACTTGGCCCCAACTGAAATAAATGAACATTGATAAAATAATTTTTCTCACACTAGATTGTGATCTTTTTGAGAAAAGATCTATGACTCACTCGTTTTTGTAATACCATTGTATGGCAGATATAATTGCTTAACAAATGTTTGCTGAAATTTTAAAATAAAACTCAAGACAATGAACATATGTCTTAGACTAAAATAACAAAATTCTAAACAGATGAGAGACACTGTAGTTTATTAGAATAAATATTCTTTGAACAACTATATTTTTGTTAACAAACAAATCATCTGCTCTCAAGAGGCATCCTCTATTCTCATTAGTGAATAACATCAGCCATTATTAAATAACTCCCAAAAGATGTTAATCATACCAATCACCAGGGTAGCAATTTGAAAGGATGGTGAAATAAATGCCATATTGAGATGGTAATCATGGAACTTCTGGCCAAGATGGCTTGAGCTCCTGGTTTTCTCTCAGAATTTAGTTCATGACAAGCCTCAGAATTAATGCTTGACTGGAAAAGAAACCCACAAATGATAACCAACAGAAGACATCCTTGAAATTAGCCAGGAAATTTCTGTGTTTGCTCGGGGGAGGGGACGAACAGACTGGGTAGGGACTGAGGGCAAGCAGCAAGAGCAGGTTAGGCAGCTCATACAGCTCAGACCAGAGGGGGAGGGGTGCAATCTCTTCCCTTTCTTTGAAAAGACTTTTACCCCAGTGTGGATGTTCTATCTTGGCAGCAAGCCAGGAGCAGCGGAGAAGGTGTAAACACCGGAGGTGAAGAATAAAACCCCGGAAAGCTAGTGTCTCTCGGGACCAGCCACCCACCCATACACCCATAGTGACTCAGCCTGTTCTTAGAGCCTCAGAGTTCAGAAGCAGCACAGCCATCACTGTCCTGTTAGTGTCTCGCTGCTGTCTCCCGCAATGTGTAGAGGAAGCTCGGTAACATCATCCAGTCCCATTCCCCCCCACCCCCCCCCAAACAGACCAATTGTTTCTCTTGTCAATTTGTTTTCTTCAATTCCCGCTCTGACAAAATGAACAAAAAATGTAAAAGGGCTCTAACCACTGACAGCTTCTGTATGGATAGAAAGCAGACTTCAAACCCTGAGGAGACTAAAAGGAGATTGTCTCCAGAGAAATCCCCTAAGGGGGATATGATCTGCTCCTCAATACACAAAACTCTCATAGTGGATTTCAAAAAGGCTCTCACAAGAGAGCTAGAAGAGATATGGTAAAAGGAAAAGGAAGCTTGGCAAGGGAGTCTGGAGAAGTCATCCCATGTATTTAAAGACGGAGTCAATAAGAAATCAAATCAATGAAAAACAAAATTAGTGAATTGGAAAAGGTAAACAACTCCAAGGAAAACAGGATTAGTGAGTTGGAAAAAGAAAACAGCTCTCTAAAAAATAAAATTGATGAAATGGAAAAAAATTCCATAGAAGAAAAAACTCACTTAAAAACTCAATTGGACAATTACAAAAAGAAATTTAAAAAAAAGTGAGTGAAGAAAATACATCATTGAAAATTAGACTTGAACAAGTAAAAATGAATGACTCAAGGAGAAACAAAGAAGTAGTCAAGCAAAACCAGAAAAATGAAACAATTGAAAAGCATGTCAAGTACCTTTTTGGAAAGAGAACAGGCCTGGAAAAAAGATCAAGGAGAGACAATATAAGAATAATCCAACTCCCTGAAAAATGTGAAAAAAAAAAAGAGCCTGGACACTGTTTTCCATGAAATTATCAAAGGGAACTGCCCAGATATTTTAGAAACAGAGGGTAAAATAGACATTGAAAAAATTCATCTATCACCTACTAAAAGGACCATAAAATCAAAACTCCAAGAAATATAGTGGCCAAGTTCAATTAACATCAGATGAAGGAAAAAATACTGGAAGCTGATAGAAAAAAGCAATTCAGATATAGAGGAGCCACAATAAGGATAAAACATCCATTCCTATTAAAAACACTTGAAAGTATAGGAATAAATGGACTATTCCTCAAAATAATAAGGAGCATATATTTAAAACCGTTAGTAAACATCATATGTAATGGCGACAAACTGGAACCTTTCCCAGTAAGATCAGGAATGAAACAAGGTTGCCCACTATCACCATTACTATTCCATATTGTACTAGAAATGCTAATCTTGGCAGTAAGAGCCAAGAAAGAGATTCAAGTAATTAGAGCAAGTAATGAGGAAATCAAACTATCACTCTTTGCGAATGACATGATGGTATACATAGAGAACCCCAAAGACTCTGCTAAGAAGCTATTAGAAATAATTCAGAACTTTAGCAAAGTTGCAGGATACAAAATAAATCCACATAAATCCTCAGCATTTTTATACATTACCAACACAATCCAAGAGCAAGAGATACAAAGAGAAATTCCATTCAAAATAATGGTCGATAGCATAAAATATTTGGGAATATATCTAGCAAAGGAAAGTCATGAATTATATGAGCAAAATTACAAAACACTTGCCACAAAAATAAAGACGGATTTAAATAATTGGGAAGACATTAAGTGCTCTTGGGTAGGCTGAGAGAATATAATCAAGATGACAATATTCCTGAAACTAGTATATTTATTTAGTGATATACCAATCAGACTCCCAAGAAACTATTTTAATGACCTAGAAAAAAATAAAAACAAAATTCATATGGAAGAACAAAAGGTGGAGAATTTCAAGGGAAGTAATGAAAAAAAAAATCAAATGAAGCTGTACGTGATCTAGAACTATGTTATAAAGCAGCAGTCACCAAAACCATTTGGTATTGGCTAAGAAATAGACCAGTTGATCAGTGGAATAGGTTAGGTTCACAGGGCAAGATAGTGAATAATAATAGCAATCTAGTGTTTGACAAACCCAAAGATCCCAACTTTTGGGATAAGAATTCATTATTTGACAAAAACTGCTGGGAAAACTGGAAATGAGTATGGAAAAACTAGGCATGGACCCACACTTAACACCACATACTAAGATAAGATCAAAATGGATCCATGATTTAGGCATAAAGAACAAGATTATAAATAAATTAGAGGAACATAGGATAGTTTACCTCTCAGACTTGTGGAGGAGGAAGGAATTTGTGACCAAAGAAGAACTAGAGATCATTATTGATCACAAAATTTAGGGTTAAGAAGCTTTTGTACAAACAAAACTAATGCAAACAAGATTAGAAGGGAAGTAACAAATTGGAAAAACATTTTTACAGTTAAAGGTTCTGATAAAGGCCTCATCTCCAAAATATACAGAGAATTGAGTCTAATTTATAAGAAAACAAGCCATTCTCCAATTGATAAATGGTCAAAGGATATGAACAGACAATTTTCAGATGATGACATTGAAACTATTTCCACTCATATGAAAGAGTGTTCCAAATCACTATTGATCAGAGAAATGCAAATTAAGACAACTCTGAGATACCACTACACACTTGTGAGATTGGCTAAGATGACAGGAAGAAATAATGATGAATGTTGGAGGAGATGTGGGAAAACTGGGATACTGATGCATTGTTGGTGGAGTTGTGAAAGAATCCAACCATTCTGGAGAGCAATCTGGAATTATGCCCCAAAAGTTATCAAACTGTGCATACCCTTTGATCCAGCAATGCTACTAGTGGGCTTATATCCCAAAGAAATACTAAAGAAAGGAAAGAGACCTGTATGTGCCAAAATGTTTGTTGCAGCCCTTTTTGTAGTGGCTAGAATCTGGAAAATGAATGGATTCCCATCAATTGGAGAATGGTTGGGTAAATTATGGTATATGAATGTAATTGAATATTATTGTTCTGCAAGAAATTACCAACAGGATAAATACAGAGAGGCTTGGACAGACTTACATCAACTGATGCTGAGTGAAATGAGCAGAAATATGACTTGACTATACACTTCGACAACAATACTATATGAGGATATATTCTGATAGAAGTGGATATCTTCAACATAGAGAAAAGCTAATCTAATTCCAATTGATCACTGATGGACAAAGTCAGCTACACCCAGAGAAGGAACACTGGGAAATGGGTGTAAACTGTTAGCATTTTTTTTGTTTTTATCCCCAGGTTATTTTTACTTTTTGAATCCAATTCTTCCTTTGCAACAACAACAACAAAATTCGGTTCTGCACATATATTTTGTACCCAGAATATACTATAACATATTTAATATGTATGGGAATGCCTGCCATCTAGGGAAGGGGATGAAGGGAAGGAAATAAAAATTTGCAACAGAAGGAGTACAAGGGATAATGTTGTAAAATATTACCTATGCATATGTACTGTCAAAAATGTTATAATTATAAAATTAATTAAAAAAGAAGTAAGATAAGTAAAAACAAAACAAAAAAGAGATGGTAATCATGGATTTATAATAATGAGATAGAGAATCCACAGTTATGAATCTCTACCATATTTGTAAAGTGCTTTATATATGTAGTTGGAAAGAAGTGGTTCTCTACCCAAGTTCTTTCTGATACCATTTTCAAAACAGAATAAGTTGCAATGTGTTAAGGTTTTAAATGATATTTTTAAAAAATGTATCTATATCCTATTGTACCTTTATAAATTATAAAGATAATTCTAGTGACTTTTTTGATGAGTATTTTTTTAAAAATGTAAAACAAAATAGTGACTTATACATAGTTACTTTTGTTTTCTCTGGAGATGACAATTGGTATCTGTGAGAAATACCAAAGATAGGAAGCAGTTTTGTGAAATGTGAACACATTTCACATAAAGAATGCATCTCTACCAGAGGACAGAGAATGGCCTCTTTCAATTAGAAATTTAGCACAACCCACAGTACCTTTGGGGAGCAGACAGAGACACATTTTGACACAGTGATTTAAGCAAATGAAGGAGATTCAAGAAATATGACTTCTGGTTGTATAGAAAAGAGCACCTATATTTTCAAGAGGAAACTAAATATGGCAGTTGAGAATCAAGTGGTAATCTCAAGTGGAAATCAAGTGGAAACTTTTTTAGAAGAGATGCTGTAATCAAGGAGGAACAGAATTAGAACACCACAGAAAGAGAAAGGAAATGGTATCACAAGTATGAGCTATTTTGCTACAATTCATCTTGTTTGTATTCCTACAAGTATTCCTATAGGTGATATAAATGTTCATAAGAAACTTAACTCCAGGACTATGGCAGACACAGTATTTTGTAGTTTTTTATAATCTCATTGTACTAATAGCTTCTGTTTGAAGCAACATCTGCTAGTGAAAAATTAAATGAAACACCATTAGGTGAAATTCATGAGCTATAGTTTTAGTAGTTTTGTAGTTTACTTTTCAAATTGCCTTCCAACCTGGAGTAGCAATTGTTTTTCCCAATATAGTCCAAAGTCACCTTTGATTATTCAAGTTGAGGAGGTCTCTCTTGGTAGGAATGCTACATACATTACTTCATTTGATCCAAGAACGTCACAGAGTAGGAAGGTGCCATGGGCACAATGACAAGAATGCTCAGTTTAAAGTCATAGAATTTGGGTTCTGATGCCAATTCTGCCACTAATTATATTGGGATTTATGCAAGGTACTTAACTTCTCTTGCTCTCATCTTACTCATCTGAAAAGTGAGGAGACTGAAATAAATGGAGAAAGCCCCTTCCAACTCTATTTTTTTTTATTCTAGGATCAAGTTGTGGAGGTTATGTATCTTCAGTGATGATTGAGAACCTTTGCCCACTAAAGACTTGTCCACTACATGTTTCCCAGAAACAACTGGCATTGGAAAAAACTTGTTAACTTGGAGAAATCTTATGGCATTCAAAGTAAACAAAAACAAGGACAGCCTTAACAGCCTTTACTGTAAAATTTCCTGGCTCATTTTTCCCTCCCCCATTTTTCACAGTTCTTATAGCTGTAAAAGGACAAATCTGTCATTAAGTATTTGCAAATTATCAGTTACCCACTGCAGCTGTTTGCTAACCAGATTGCCATGCCAAGCACAGCTGCTCAGAAATGCTGCCATACTAGTTTCCCTCTCTCCACCCCCATACAAATGCCAGTGGGGAAGACTGAACCCCTAACATAGCAAGGACAAGTGTAATTGTATCATCATTTTTTTCCCTTTTCCCCAAACTCTTGGATTTCAAGACTCTTAACTGGCAGACTTCACCTCCAGGGGGCATCCTGCTGTCTGGACAGTTGGAAAGCTGAGTGACTTATAAGGCCACATCTCTTAGCCAATTCTTCAGAAAACTAGTCTCCCTGTTATTCAGGTCGTCTGGATGCAGCATTTTTTAAACAAACAGCTTTGTGCTTTCTCTTATTAATTTTCGCCAGCTTCCAAAAGGTCAACGACCTGGTAAGCCAAGATTCACAAATAACAGGTGCAGCAGCTCTACTGTCTGCCTCTATGGGACACAGCTCTGTCACTTTTATTTACTGAATCAATCCACCAGTGTCCAGCAGGAGAACAACAGCTAAATGGCCATTAATTGTAGGCTGATGTGCAGATGAAACAAATCTCCAAAGGGACCATAAACCTTTGTTCTCTCTTCTCCTCAAGCTCCTGCTATGGGATTAGCAGTAAATCACTCAGTAGCTTCATCCCCTTATTATAAATTTACCATGCTGATCATCCCAGGTGAATTACTAAGGTACCCTGGTTTCTCTTTCCCCTTCCTATACCTGACTCTTTTTTTCTCCCTTATTATTCATTTTCTTCTTTCTTTCTTTCTTTCTTTCTTTCTTTCTTTCTTTCTTTCTTTCTTTCTTTCTTTCTTTCTTTCTTTCTTTCTTTCTTTCTTTCTTTCTTTCTTTCTTTCTTTCTTTCTTTCTTTCTTTCTTTCTTCCTTCCTTCCTTCCTTTCTTTCTTTCTTCCTTCCTTCCTTCCTTCCTTCCTTCCTTCCTTCCTTCCTTCCTTCCTTCCTTCCTTCCTTCCTTCCTTCCTTCCTTCCTTCCTTCCTTCCTTCCTTCCTTCTTTCTTTCTTTCTTTCTTTCTTTCTTTCTTTCTTTCTTTCTTTCTTTCTTTCTTTCTTTCTTTCTTTCTTTCTTTCTTTCTTTCTTTCTTTCTTTCTTTCTATTTTTAACCTTATGTTTTTGCCATGTCTCCTACTCTGTCCTTCCTTTCCTTTATTCCCTCCCCACTCTATATTGGTTTTCAAATTAAATAATAAAGCTCTGCAATATAGTGCTGACCCTTGAACATCCTAGTCTATTTCATCCCTTCTGCATATATTGAGAGATGGAGTGTGTAGCTGGCTTTGCTTAGGAAGAAAAATAAATAAATATTCCCTCTCTTAAAGAAATTCCCTTCTTATTTCCTTTGTGCTTTAATTTTCTAAAAGGTTCTTTGTACAGAGTCCAAGAGACATGTAACTAAAGGGTAATCAGAGATTTTAAAACATGACAGAAAACAAAACAGAATAAACAGAAAAGAATGAAGAAATTGATTGGGGCTGACCCAGGAGCTGAGACTGAGCAATGAGATGTAAAACTTTCATGAGATTTGAGCAGAGCCAGACAGTGCTAGTAACAAACTGTCCTCTAAATAACATCAGGGTGTCCCTCAAAAAAATATTACCCTCACCTATTCAGCTAACTGGGCCTAAAGTTTTATCATCATAACTTAATTCATTTGATATAAAGATTACCTTTTCTACTAATGACTTCCTCTGAAATGCACCCACTACTTCAGGTGTTAACATATATATTATAATCCATATCTTGTTGTGGATGAGTAGAGCAACTTCAGAATCGATGAATCAATTCCTCTTTTGGGACAGTGTTGGCAGCCAGTTCTGAAGGACTACTCCCTATTCAGTAATAGCACCCCACACCTGACTGCTACAAGGACAAGTAATACAGTGAAAATTCACAATACAGATCATAAACTCCCATCTCTTTTGATTTTTTGGAATATAACCCTTTGCCTTCTGAATTGATGGTGCTCTGAAAATTGAAGAAGCATCAAAGTTTCAGGAAAAGTATGGATGTTTTTGGGGAGTAAAAATACAATCCCAATACTTTTCCAAATACATGTTAGAATAAGATTGCTCAGGGTTTTATGGGGTCACCAAGTAAAATTCCTTCTCCAATGAGGTATTTTACATTTTCTTCTCTTATTATTGATTTTGTTTGACTAATTATTGATGTCTTGCTGAGTCATTTATTTCCATTTTTCCAATTGTAATTTTATTGAGTTATTTTCTTCAGTTAATTTTTTAATCTCCTTTTGCTTTTGCCAAATGTATTTTTGTGATAATAGCTTTTTATTTTTCAGAATACATGCAAAGATACCTTTCTACATTCACCCTTGCAAAACATTGTGTTCCAAATTTTCTTTAACATTGCTCCCTTCCCATTCCCCTTAGACACTGGGTAAGTCAATACAGATTAAACATAGGCAGTTATAGACATATTTGCACTTATATCATGCTTTGCAAGAAAAATAGATCAAAAGAAAAAAAAAAGAGAAAGAAAAAACCAGCAAGCAAACAACAATAAAAAAGTGAAAATAGTATATTGTGATCCACATTCAGTCCTGGATGTGGATGGCTCTTTCATTACAAGTCTATCGGAATTGTCTTTAATCACTTTAATATTGAAAAGAGGCACATTCATCAGAGTTGATCATCACATAATCTTCTCTTGGTTCTATTCACTTCACTTAACATAAGTTCATGTTAGTCTTTCCAGCACTTTCTGAAATCAGCCTGCTCATTCTTTCTTATTAAACAATAATGTCTCATCACATTCATATATCATAACTTATTCAGCCATTCTCCAACTGATGGGCATCTACCCAATTGCCACTATAAAAAGGGATGCTACAAACATTTTTTGCTCATGTGGGTCCTTTTCCCTTTTTTATAATATCTTTTGGGATATAGACCACTAGAGACACTGCTGAATCAAAGGGTATACCCAATTTGATAACTTTGTGGATATAGTTCCAAATTGTTCTGTAGAATGACTGGATCAGTTCACAATTTCTCCAACAATGTACTAGTGAACCAGTTTTTTTTCATATTTTCCTTCCAACACTTCCTCCCAACACTCTTCATTTTATTTTCCTGTCATCTTAGGCATTCTGAGAGATGTGTAGTAGAACCTCAGAGTTGTCTTAATTTGCATTTCTTTTATTGATAATAAGTTATTTAAAGAATTTTATAGCACTAGAAATGGTTTTAATTTCTTCCTCTGACAATTCTGTTCATATCCTTTGATTACCAATTAGGGAATGGCTTGTATTTTCATAAATTTGAGTTAATTCTCTATATGTTAGAAAGGAGGCCTTTATCAGAATCCTTGGATGTAAAACTTATTCAGTGACATCCCATCAAGCTGTCAAGAAATTATATTATAAAGTTAGAAAAAATAATAACAAAATTCATATAGTGCAAAAGATAAAGAATTTCAAAGGAATCAATGGGGAAAAAAGCAAATATTTAGCTATACTAAACTTATACTATAAAGCAGCAGTCATCAAAACCATTTGATACTGGGATAAGAACTTTTCTGCTTCTCTTCTAATCTTGACTTCAATGGTTTTATTTGTATGAAAACTTTTAAATTTAATATGATCAAAATTTTCCATTTCGCATTTTATAATATTCTCTAGTTCTTCTTTGGCTAGAAATTTTCTCCTTCTACATACATTTGAGAGGTAGACTAATACTTGTTTTCCTAATTTGCTTATAATATCACCCTTTATGTATATGTAAATCATGAATTCATTTTGACATTATCTTGCTATAAAGTGTTAGGTGTCAGTAAGAATTCACTTATCAATCTTTCTGGTCCTGGAGATATTTTCTTAGAGTTAATTAATACATTGTTCATATAATTTTTCTAAAATAAGTTTTTCTTCTCTCTTAATCATGGAAATCTATATTTTTGTAAATATTCCTGTATTTCATTTAGATTATCAGATTTATTGGCATACAATTGGGCAAAACAGCTCCTAAATATTGCTGTAATTTCTTCTGCATTCTTGATAAGTTCACCCTTTTCATTTTTGTTACTGATAATTTCCTTTTCTTATTTCCTTTCTCAAATTAAATTAACTAAAGGTTTGTCTTTTTTCATAATACCAACTCTTAATTTTATTTATTATTAATTCAATATTTTCTTACTTTAAATTTACCTTTTATTTTTATAACTTAATTGGAGTGTTTAAATTTGTTTTTTCTAACTTTTTTAGTTGCATGTCAATTCATTGATCTTTTCTTTCTCTATTTTATTCATGTGAGCATTTAGAGATATTAAATTCCCCCTAAGAACTGCTTTGGCTATATCCCATAGTTTTGATTTGTTGTCTTATTATTGTCATTCTCTTGGATGAAATTATTAAGTATGTCTATGTTTTATTATTTCATCCATTCATTTTTTAAGATTAGATTATTTAGTTTCCAATTAATTTGGTCTATTTTCTTCTGGACATTTATTATATGTCATTTTTTATTGCACTGTGATATGAAAAGGATATATTCAATATTTCTGATTTTCTGCATTTCATTTGAGATTTTGATGTTTTAATATCCACTCAATTTTTGTTTGGGCTCTATGTATAGCTGAAAAAAAAATGATATTACTTTCTATCCTCATTCAATTTTCTCCAAAGGTTTACGTTGCCTAACTTTTCTAAAATTCTATTTACCTATTTAAATTATTTCTTGTATATTTTGTGGCTTGATTTATTTAGTTCTATTAGAGGGAGATTGAGATTCCCCCAATGCAATAGTTTTGCTATTTCTTCTTCTTGCATCACTCTTAAATTCTTCTTTAGGAAACTGGTATGATATACCACTTATTACATTTATTTTTAGTATTTATTTTACTTCATTATCTATGGTACCTTTTAGTAGGATGTAGTTTGCTGCTTCATCTCATTCCTTTTTTTTTCTTTCTTTAGATTGATCTGAGGTCAGGATTGCTAGCCTTGCTCTTTTTTTTTTTAATTGACTTAAGCTTGAGCACAATAGATTCTGCTCTAGCCTTGTACCTTTACTCTATATGTATCATTCTGCTTTAAATGTGTTTCTTGTAAACCACATACTATAGAATTCTGGCTTATAATACAGTCTGTCATTTGCTTCCATTTTATGGGAGAGTTCTTCCCATTCACAATCATAGTTAAAATTATTAAATACTATTTCCTGCCATGTCATTTTACCCAGTTATAATTTTCTCTCTTCTTCCCTCTTTCCCTCCTCACCATTTTTTTGCTTCTGACCACCCTCTTTATCAATCTGACCTCCCCTTTTTCAACCCTTTCTCTCTTTCTTTTTCTATTTCTGCCTTCCCTTCTATTAGGAACTCCCCTTTCCTTTCTTCTGTCCCCTCCTACTTTTCTACAGTGGGAAACAAGTTTCTAAATCAAACTAAGTATGCATGATTTTCCCTCTTGGAACCAAATTAGATGCTATTAAGGTTCAAAAAATATCCCTTTCTTTCTCTTCTTTTCCTAGACCATATGGGTGTTTTTTGCTTCCTCCTATGATGTAACTTATACCATTTTACCTTTCCTTTACTCTTCTAAAACAATGGTTTTCCCATCCCTATTTTCTTTATTTTTATAACATCATATTAAAGGCAACTTATACTTATACCTCTAAGTATATCACTAACAAAGATACAGTTATCAAGAGTTACCCTTATCATCTTTCCATATAGGTATGTAAATGTTTTTACTTTTAAAAAACATAAATTTTCCCTTCCCTTTTTTACCTTCTTATGCTTCTCTTGAAGCATTTGAACATCACATTTTCTATTCAGCTCTGTTTTTTTTTCATCAAAAATAATTGAAAATCCTCTATTTCATTGATTTTCCATATTTGCCCTTGAAAGATACTTCTTAGTTTTTCTAGGTAACTGATTCATAGCTTATACTCCTTTGTCCTCCAGAATATCATATTCCAGGTCCTTCAGTTCTTTAAAGTGGAAGTTGCTAGGCACTAGTTAATCTTGATTCTGGTAACTTGATATTTGAATTATTTCTTTCTTGTTGTTTGCAGTATTTTCTCCTTGATTTCATAATTCTGGAATTTAGCTACATTATTACTTGAAATTTTCATTTTAGCAGTGATTGATAGATTCTTCCAATTGCTATTTTACCCTCTCATTCTAGGACATCAGGACAGTTCTTGATGATTTCTGGAATGATGTTGGCCAGACTCTTTTATTCATCATGGTTTTCAGATAGTACAATAATTCTTAATTGCCTCTCCTGAATCTATTTTTCAATTGATTTCCAATGAGGTATTTTGCATTTTATTTTATTTTTTCAGTTTTTTTTTAATTTTGTTTGACTAATTCTTAATGTCTCAGTGAGTCATTAGTTTAATTCGTCCAATTCTAATTTTTAGCAAATTGTTTACTTCAGTCAGTTTTTCAACCTCCTCTTGTATTTGGCCAATAGAGGACTTGGTTTTTTCACTGATTTCTTTTCTCATTTCACCAATTCTATTTTTCAAATTCTTTTATTTTTTCTCTATATATACATACATATATATATGTATGTATATATATATATTTTTCCTTTTCACAAAATATATTTTAAGGAGTTGTTTTCTTCAGTAAATTTCTGTGCTTAATTATTCAAATATGTCTGCAAAGCTTTCATTTTCTTTTCCTATTTTTCTTTTAATTATCTTTTAAGATCCTTTTTTGAATTTTTCTATTTTTCTAAGAGATCCTTTTGACTTGGAGACAAGTTTATATTCCCTTTTGTGGCTTCAACTGGAGGCATTTTGCCTTTAGTATGCTCAGCATCTATCGTTCTTGTTTCCATTGTAGCTACCTATAGTCATATTTTTTTTTTTGCTTTTTTACTCATTTTTAAAGGTTGAATTCTGCTCCTAGGGCAAAGGGGAGATTGTCTAGAACTTTCTCTACAAGGTAACTGGGACTTTTCACTGCCCTGATGCTACAGGCTTTCTTACTGTGCTGGATAGGTCTGGCCAAGTTTCACCTTCTGTGCCAAAGACTTGGCTCATTTCAAAGAGGACAAAAACAGTCAAAAAAGGATGTTTACAGATCAGAGTCAAAAAGACAGGGAATAGACAAGACTTTAGGGGAGCTTTTTCCAGCTTCTCTCAGAATCAACACCAGATCAAACTTCCCAATGAATTTTGGAGTGATAGAACCTACAATATTTGTACTGTAACAAATTTATAGCACAAGGTACCTTGGAAGAAAAGCTAATGAGTGAAATAGATAGGCAGGTTTAAAAGCTTTTTTAGAGCTCTCTACTCTTTTTAGGCTACTACATGAACTGGTCAGGTTTGATCTAAGTACCATATAATTGGAATGAACAACTGGTTAAAATAAGAAAGTTTCCTCATCACATGCTCCTTTCAAAACCAAGCTCCTAGAAAAACTTATTTGAACTTTTTCATTCCCTTTCTTTATTCTCATTCCTCTTTCAACTCCTTCAAATATAACTGTTTCTGTCATTCTAAACTGAATTTCTCTTCAGAGTTACCAACATAAATACTTCATATATTTGTTAACTATTATTTTAGTCCTATTTAACAAAAATAGAGCAAGTCTCACTTTACCTTAGTTACAGTTCATTCTATTCAACTGATAGAAAAGGCTGGAGAAGTGCTAAACCCTCTAAGATTCTCAATAAGTGTATGGCATTCTGTCATCTGCCCTAATTTATCTTTGTGTGACCACATGACTATCCAAATGTGCATGATTAGTGTGGATTTTGCCAACCAGAACAATTCTTAAGTTCTAAATTAGTGGAAAACTTACCTCCATATTTCAACAAATCCTAGTCAAGTGATATATATATATATATATATATATATAGTTGCCTATCCCACCTTCCACCCCCATTGTAATATGCAGATATGTTTGGCTAATATGAATAGTGTTTTACTCTTTTTACTCTTTTTTTTTCCCATAAAACAATAAAAAAACAATCAACCCTTCAAAAAGAACATCAACTATGTGGCTATGTATCTAAAATTTCTAATTTCTCCAAGATTCAGACATCATCAGCCAGCATATATTTATGCTGCAAGAAATATGCATCTCAAATTTTTAACTCTCACCAGGGCTGTTCTACTTTGAGGAAAGGAATATAATAAATGTAACATAGCCCCCATCTGATATTTCATACATGGCATAAGTTAGAGCTAGTCATTAGATGAAACATTGTTCTGTTTTGACAGGATCTTCTTTTTCTCTCTCTAGACATCTTATTACTTTTGAAGCAAGGGAAGTCATCTCAAAGTCAAGAAGGGCCTACATTCATCTAAAATTCTTAATTCTGATCTTCACTTGAAGTTTTGCCTCACTCAGAAATACATTCCATTTTTTTTCCTGTTTATTTAGCCCACCTCAGTTTTATGGATAGTTTCAGCCAAAGATTTATATTTTCTACAAAGACACATTAAATGTAGTATATACATTTAATCCTCTGTCATATAATTTTAACTTTAAAACATTTTATCTTTTTCTGAATTCTCATCCTTATTAAACTCTCTACAAAATTTAATAACAATAACTAGTGCTTCCAGCATATTTTCTCTTCTTTCATGCTTTACAATGCTACTATTCCTTATTTGTGTTGTATCTGTTTGACTATTGCTAAGTTTACTTAACTGAGTTTACTTAACCTATGTCTTGGATCGTCACCTAAGTCTTGCCCCTTAAACTTAAGTGTATCATAAAAATATAAAGGATCCTACTTTAGTTCTCTCTACATATCCTTTCTTGATATCATTAACTCCCATGGATTGATTACATAAATTGATCTTTTTAGATTGGACCCAGACTTATATAATCAGCTCTAGCCTTTCTCTTGTACTACATTTCCATAGTACTAAATATTTGTTATGTATTTCCATCTGAATGTTTCACAGACATTTCAAACTCCAAAAGAGTTTGTCCAAAACAGAAAAAATTGCTTTTATTCTTAAATCAGTCACTCCTCAATACTTCTTCAGTTCTGTTGAAGGATATTCCATCTTTCCAGCCAATCATTTTTATAAGTTTTTAGTTATTTTTACAATATTTAAAATATTTTACAATATTTGAGTTATTCTTAATGTTTTCCCTCTCTCATTCTTCAATTCATGTGCCCTGTCTTATTGATTCTACCAACACTTTCCTTGAATCTGAAAGTCTACAAACATAGTTTAAGTCCTCATCAACTTACACCCGGACTACTGTAATTGGCTTCGAAATGACTACTCACTTTTGGCTTCTTTCTTCATTAATCTATATTCTATCAAAATAAATCCCTTAAGCATGAAGCTTTCTATATCACTTTCATGCTCAAGAAATTTGAGTGATGTCCTCTTGTCTTTGGCATAAAATACAATTACCTCAGTTTGTCATTTAAAACTCTTTATTATTTAGGTCCCAGCCTATAATTTCCAGTATTAGTACACTTGATTGTTCTTCATATACTCTTCACTGTAGTCAAGCTCATCTGTATGCTGTTCCCCAAATACTATATTCCATATTCTGCCTCCATATTGGGCCCATCTATTCCCTTTGCTCTGAATACATTACTTTTTCAGAACTATTACTTAAGATTATTGAGTTTCTCTCAAGTTCATATTCCTGTGGAAAAGTTTTTTATTTGTTTTTGTTGTTGCTTTTAATGAACTTTGTGGTTACCTTTGTATTTTTCTCACTCTTCAATGTATATACATTCAATAACATACACTTATTATATTTATTTTTATCTATCTACATGTCATATTCCCTCAGGAGATGTTAAGTTTGAGTACAGAACTGATTATTATTATTTTTTTTTACATCTCCAGTATCTATCATTGTGCCTTGCTCACATAAGTTTAATATATACATATGTAAATGCATATATCCATATATTTGTATGTCAACAGGGGACAAAGCATCATCTAGAGTATTCTTTCTTGTTCTTTCTTATATGTGGAAATGCTTGTGCTTATTCATGATTGCTAATTAGCAAAAATTTTATTAAATATATACTATATGCTAGTTACTGTGCAATGATGCTGGGAAACAAAGAAAAAATGAAACAGTTCCTACAACTCTAAGTCATTGCCTTGTTTAACAATTTACATTCATTAATTTATAAATTTCATAATATAATACAACATAAAATAAGTAATATATTGTAATGTATGTTAATATAATGAATAATAAATTATATATCAGTTAACTGACATATATAATTTATAAAATATAATATGATATTATATTGCATGTATTTTATACATTTGTGATTTAGTTTGTATATAGAAAGATATAGAAATGGAATATGAGGGAGGCAGAGCCAAGATGGAGGAGAAGATACATGCAAATTTGTAAATTCCCTTCTTCCCTCATTACCAATTAGTTAAATCAGCCTCAAAAATAACACTGGACTGATAGAAACCACAAGGATTAGAAGCAAAACATACCAGCTGAAGAGAATCTGGAGTCTCTACAGAAAAGGTCAGTTCCAAGGGGAGGAAGAAAAAAGGCCAGCACAGATGGTTAGGTGCTAGCACACTGTGCTGATCGGGCTGGGGAGAACTCTAGGATCAGAGAAGCCACTGAGATAGAGGAATCTGACACAGGCTGTTAGCTCTTCTCTGCTTATAAAACAGCAGTTCAGAAGAGAAATCTAGCCACTTTAAAATATAAAGCTAGATCCTAGAACCACCCCAATCCAGAAGTGACCTAACAGATCTTGGCACGGCTATAAAGCCACCTTCTGCTGTCCAGGGCTTCACCTTGGGGTAATTAAGAGCTTGAACAGTGGGGACACAGCCTGAGGCAACATCTAATCCACATAGGGCCAGGCTTGGCCTGAGGCTGGGGAACTCTAGCAGCCATGGAATTCCCAGAGAAGCAGAACTCCCAGGGAAGTGGAACCTTTGAAGTAGGGACAATGGTTTCCAGGCAGACACTTCCAGTTTGAGTGCAGGGCTTTTCATGTCAGCTACTGATATCCACGCCCCATGGGACGCATTGCCTGGGCTTTGTGTCACTTTTACTATTCAGTCTTAAACCTCAGGGAAGTCACTAGGACACACAGCAGGGTCCTTCACTGGGCAACCCTCACAGCACAGCCGTATCACCTCTGAGGCATTTCCAGGGAGGGAGGAGGGGAACTCTCTCCCAGAGCTCTCTCTTAGCTCAGGCACAGGAGCCGCTGCATCCATCTGGTCTGGGAGGAAGCTGTTAAATAAGTAAATAAATAAACTTCTTACCCCAAGGGCAGACCCCAAAAGATTTTTAACAATGAGTAAAAAGCTGAAGAGAACGATTGATTCCTTCTACACAGAGAAAGAGCAGGTATCCAACCCCGAGGAAGTTAACAGCAGAGAGTCAGCAGATATCACTCTAAAGGGGAACAATACCAGCCTCCCATCACATAACTCTCTCCTAGAAGAGACTATTAAAAAGTTAAGAGAGTTTGAAGAAAAATGGGAACAGGAAAGAGAAGCTATGATAGAGAATAACAATGTCCTGAAATTTGAATTGGAAAAAATAAAGAATTCACAGGAGATGCAAGGAAACAAAATTTGTGAATTAGAAAAGGTTAAAAAATCACAGGAAATAGGATTTGTGAATTGGAAAAGATAAAAAAGTCTCAAGAAAGTAGGATTTCTGAATTGGAAAAAGAAAGTAACTCTCTAAAAAAAATTAGGGAAATGGAAAAAATTCAATAGAGCAAAATCATTCATTTAAAAACTCAATTGGACATATACAAAAAGAACTAAAAAATGTGAATGAAGAAAATAACTCATTAAAAATCAGGATGGAACAAATAGAATTGAATGATTCATTGAGAACCCAAGAATCACTCAAACAAAACAAAACAAAACGAAACAAAAGAAAAAAACAAACAAAAAAAAAAAAAAAAAAAGGAAAGAAAAAAAGAAAAAAAAAAAAAAAAAGAAAAGCTGGAGAATAACTTCAAATACTTACTGGGAAAATCTATAGACCTGGAAAATAGATCTAGGAGAGATAATCTGAGGATTATTGGACTTTCCGAGAACTATGATCAAAAAAAGAGCCTAAATTCTATTTTACAGGAAATCATCAAAGAGAACTGTCCAGAGATAATAGAAACAGAAGAGAAAATAGGCGTTGAAAGAATTCATCGAACACCTTCTGAAAAAAACCCTAAAAAAAAGAACTCCACTGAACATTGTGGCTAAGCTGTAGAACTACCAAAGGAAAAAATATTGCAAGCAGCTAGAAAAAAACAATTCAAATATCAAGTGGCCACAATAAGGGTCACTCAAGATCTGGCTGTCTCCACATTAAAAAATCGAAGGGGCTGGAACCTGATATTCCGAAAGGCAAAAGATCAAGGATTACAAGCAAGAATAAACGACCCAGCTAAGGTTAGCATTTCCTTCCATGGAAGAAGATGGTCATTTAATGAAACAGAGGAATTCCATTTGTTTCTAAGAAAAAAAAAAAAAAAACAGATTAAACAAAAAATTTGATATACATCCACAAGACTGAAGAGAAACAGAAAAAAAGGAAAAAGAACTCTTGAGAACTGTATCTCTGTTGTGGATATATAGAAAATCCACATGGATAATTTGACTTTACTGATATAAAAAAAAGAAGAGGGAGTAATAAAGGAAAGAGGGTAGTATCATAAAAAGGGGAAGGAGTGATAAAAAGAGGAAAACCACATCCCAGGAAGAGGCAAAGAAAATATACCACATCAGAGGGAATTTAGAGAGGGGGAGAAACATTGTGTGAATCTTACTCTCATCAGAATAGACTCAAAGAGTAAATAATTGACATATTTGTTTTTCAGAGAATTCTTTCTCACCTCATTAAAAGGGGGGAAATGAAAAGGGAAAAAGAAAAGGGGAATAAGGGAAGGGACTTGGAAGGAGTGGGGAGGGATACTAAAAAGGGAGGGCTGCACATCACAAGTGGGGTCTATAAATTAAATATTGGGGAAGGGGTTCAGGGGAGTCAAGGGAAAAAAGCATAATATGGGGATAATATGATGGCAGGAGATACAGAATTAGTAATTTTATCTGTAAATGTGAATGGGATGAACGCTCCCATCAAACGGAGACGGATAGCAGACTGGATCAAAAATCAGAACCCTACAATATGTTGTTTACAGGAAACACACTTAAAGCAGGGAGATACATACAGAGTAAAGGTAAAAGGTTGCAGCAGAATCCATTATGCTTCAGGTAAAGCCAAAAAAGCAGGGGTAGCCATCCTTATCTCAGATCAAACAAAAGCAGAAATTAATTTAATTAAAAGAGATAAGGAAGGAAACTATATTTGTAGCGTGCTGTTGTCTCCAGAAGCTGGCGATCACTCTCTTGGAGGAGATCTGCTGTATCAACTCAAATCTCTTGGACATATTCTTCTTCCTGTAGTGAACCATTGTCTCCAGACAGTTGCCATTAACTGTTGTCCATAGAAGTGACTTCCCTTCCTGCAGAGAGCCGTGTCAAGCCTGGTCTAAAGCAGAGACTGACTATCTCCTCCAGAGCTGCCCTCTTTATCCTCCCAGAGAATGGTCATGGGATAATGCAAGAGCTTCTAGGAAGAACCACTTCAATCAATGAGCTTGCTCCTCCCAAGCATGCAAGCTTTCCCCCAGAAATTCACAAGTCAAACTATCAGGAAAGGCTTGAACTAGAAAATTGTAAAGTACTGACTTAGCACTTAGTAAGAACCTAATATATCATTATCTCATTAGCACTTAGTAAGAACCTAACATATATCCTGTTAAAAGGTAGCACAGACAATGAAACCATATCAATATTAAATACATATGTACCAAGTGTTATAGCATCTAACTTTCTAAAGCAAAATTTAAGAGAGTTCAAGAAGAAATAGACAGTAAAACTATAATAGTGGTTGATCTCAACCTTGCACTCTCAGATTAAGTCAAGTCAAACTACAAAACAAATAAGAAAGAAATTTGAAAAAGTAAATAGAACATTAGAAAAACTAGGTATGATAGACCTTTGGAGAAAACTGAATGGTGATAGAAAGGAATATACTGTCTTCTCATCAGTTCATGGAACCTATAAAAAAATAGACCATATATTAGTACATAAAGATCTCAAAATTAAATGTAGGAAGGCAGAAATAATAAATGCCTTCTTCTCAGATCACAATGCAATAAAAACTACATTACAATAAGAAGTTAGGGGTAAATATACTAAAAAGTAATTGGAAACAAAATAATCTCATCTTAAAGAATGACTGGGTGAAACAGCAAATTATAGAAACAATTAATAATTCACCCAAGATAATGATAATGATGAGACATCATACCAAAATCTGTGGGATGCAGCTAAAACGGTAATAAGGGGAAATTTTTATATCTTTAGAGGCTTATTTGAACAAAATAGAGAAAGAGAAGATTAATGAATTGGGCCTGCAACTTTGAAAGCTAGAAAAAGAACAAATTAAAAACCCCCAACCAAAAATCAAACTTGAAATACTAAAATTAAAAGGAGAAATCAATAATATTGAAAGTAAAAAAAAAAAAAAAACTATTGAATTAATAAATAAAACCAAGAGTTGGTTTTATGAAAAAGCCAATAAAATAGATAAACATTAGGTAAATCTGATCAGAAAAAGGAAAGAGGATAATCAAATTGTTAGTCTTCCAAATGAAAAGGGGGATCTTGCCACCAATGAAGAGGAAATTAGAGAAATAATATGGAGTTACTTTGCCCAACTTTATGCCAATAAATTTGATAACTTAAGTGAAATGGATGACTTTCTCCAAAAATATAGGCTTCCTAGATTAACAGAGGAGGAGACAAATTGCTTAAATAGTCCCATTTCAGAAAAAGAAATAGAACAAGCTATTAATCAACTCCCCAGGAAAAAATCCCCAGGGCCAGATGGATTTACATGTGAATTCTACCAAACATTTAAAGAACAACTAGCCCCGATGTTATATAAACTATTTGAAAAATTGGGGATGAAGGAGTCCTGCCAAACTCCTTTCATAACACAGACATTGTATTGATACCTAAACCAGGTAGATTGAAAACTGAGAAAGAAAACTATAGACCAATTTCCTTAATGAATATTGATGCTAAAATCTTAAATAAGATATTAGCAAAAAGACTTCAGAAAATCATCCCCAGGATAATACACTATGATCAAGTAGGATTTATACCAGGAATGCAGGGCTGATTTAATATTAGTAAAACAATTAGTATAATTGACCATATTAATAGTCAAATTAATAAAAACCATATGATCATCTCAATAGATGCAGAAAAAGCATTTGATAAAATCCAACATCCATTCCCACTAAAAAAGCTTGAGAGTATAGGAATAAATGGACTATTCCTTAGAATAATCAGGAGCATATATGTACAGCCTTCAGTAAGCATAATATGCAATAGAGATAAACTGGAACCTTTCCCAGTAAGATCAGGAGTGAAACAAGTTTCCCCACTATCACCATTATTATTCAATATATTACTAGAAATGCTAGCCTTGGCAATAACAATCAAGAAAGAGATTCAAGGAATAAGAGCAGGTAATTGGGAAATCAAACTGTCACTGTTTGCAGATCATATGATGGTATACTTAGAAAACCCCAGAGATTCTAATAAAAAGTTATTAGAAATAGTTCAGAATTTTAGCAAATTTGCTGGATACAAAATAAATCCACATACATCCTCAGCATGTTTATACATCACCAACAAAATGCAACAGCAAGATATAC
The DNA here is from genome assembly GCF_048593235.1 of Sminthopsis crassicaudata. Lineage (NCBI taxonomy): Eukaryota > Metazoa > Chordata > Mammalia > Dasyuromorphia > Dasyuridae > Sminthopsis > Sminthopsis crassicaudata. Next base: position 359,983,164 of record NC_133617.1, on the reverse strand, counting down.
AAAGAGAAATTCCATTCCAAACAAATGTTGGGGGTATAAAATATTTGGGAATCCATCTACCAAAGAAAAGTCACGAATTATATGAGCAAAATTATAAAAAACTTGCCACAAAAATAAAGTCAGATTTAAATAATTGGAAAGACATCCAGTGCTTTTGGATAGGCTGAGCGAATATAATCAAGATGACAGTACTCCCCAAACTAATCTATTTATTTAGTGTTATACCAATCAGACCCCCAAGAAACTATTTTAGTGACCTAGAAAAAATAACAACAAAGTTCATATGGAAAAAATAAAAGATCGAGAATTTCAAGGGAATTAATGAAAAAAAAAAAGTCAGATGAAGGTGGTCTAGGTATACCTGATCTAAAACTATATTATATAGTTGCAGTCACCAAAACCATTTGGTATTGGCTAAGAAATAGACTGGTCGATCAGTGGAACAGATTAGGTACAAAGGACAAAAAATGGTACAACTATAGCAATCTAGTGTTTTATAAACCCAAAGATACCAACATTAGGGATAAAAATGCATTATTTGAAAAAAACTGTTGGGAAAACTGGAAATTAGTATGGCAGAAATTAGATATGGATCCACACTTAACACCATATACCAAGATAAGATCAAAATGGGTCCATGATTTAGGCATAAAGAATGAGATCATAAATAGATTAGAGGAACAGAGGATAGTCTACCTCTCAGACCTGTGGAGGAGGAAGGAATTTATGACTAGAGAAGAACTAGAGATCATTATTGATCACAAAATAGAAGATTTTGATTACATCAAACTAAAAAGTTTCTGTACAAACAATACTAATTCAAACAAGATTAGAAGGGAAGTAACAAATTGGGAAAATATTTTTATAGTTAAAGGTTCTGATAAAGGTCTCATTTCCAAAATATATAGAGAATTGATCCTAATTTATAAGAAATCAAACCATTCTCCAATTGATAAATGGTCAAAGGATATGAACAGATAATTCTCAGATAATGAAATTGAAACTATATCCACTTATATGAAAGAGTGTTCCAAATCACTATGGATCAGAGAAATGCAAATTAAGACAACTCTGAGATATCACTACATACCTGTCAGATTGGTTAAGATAATAGGAAAAAATAATGATGAATGTTGGAGGGGATATGGGAAAACTGGTTCACTAATACATTGTCTGTGGAGTTGTGAAAGAATCCAGCCATTTTGGAGAGCAATCTGGAACTATGCCCAAAAAGTTATCAAACTGTGCATACCCTTTGATCCAGCAGTACTACTACTGGGCTTATATTCCAAAGAAATACTAAAGAGGGGAAAGGGACATGTGTGTGCCAAAATGTTTGTGGGGGCTCTTTTTGTAGTGGCTAGAAACTGGAAAATGAATGGATGACCATCAATTGGAGAATGGTTGGGTAAATTATGGTATATAAATGTTATGGAATATTATTGCTCTGTAAGAAATGACCAGCAGGATGAATACAGAGAGATTTGGAGAGACTTTACATGAAGTGATGCTGAGTGAAATGAGCAGAACCAGAAGATCACTATACACTTCAACAACAATACTGTATGAAGATGTATTCTGATGGAAGTGGATATCTTCAACATAAAGAAGATCCAACTCACTTCCAGCTGATAAATGATGGACAGAAACAACTACACCCAGAGAAGGAACACTGGCAATTGAATGTAAAATATTAGCACTACTGTCTATCTATCCAGGTTATTTATACCTTTGGAATCCAATACTTAACGTGCAACAAGAAAATTGGATTTACACACATATATTATATCTAGGTTATACTGTAACACATGTAAAATGTATGAGATCGCCTGTCATCTAGGGGAGGGAGTACAGGGAGGGAGGGGAAAATCTGGAAAAATGAATACAAAGGATAATGGTTTAAAAAAATTACTCATGCATATATACTGTCAAAAATGTATAATTATGAAATTAATAAAATAAAAAAAAGAAAAAAATGGAGTATGAGATAATGGGGAAGGAAACATGCAACTTCTGGGGATCAAAAAAGGCTTTATTTAAAAGCTACATCCTGATCATAGTTTTGGTGGAAATACAGTATTCTAAAAGATATAGATGAGGCATTAAGTACTTTATTCTTATTGGGAACCCTTAATGCAAATGTACAGAGATAAGAAATGTATGTCATGGACATAAATTAGCAAAAAAAGTACAGTTTGACTGGACCATAGATTTCAAGAAAGTGAGTAATGCTGGAAAAGTAGTTCGGGGACCAGTTTGCTGAGGATTTTCAAAGGCTGAATTTTTATTCTGGAACTAAATTGATTAGAATAATAAAATTGGACTTTAAGAAAGTCATTTTGGTAGTTGTATGGAGAAAATATCTAACAGAAAGAACAAATGGGAGATTGTGACAAAAGTATATACAGGAGGAAAGGAGCATCTATAACTATAATATGTTCATAATAAAAGTGAGGAGTTTGAGATAAGGATTGGATTTCTGATTTTCTTGTTAGAGGACATTACACATAGAGGAAATCATTTCTACCAATGAAACTTCTGTTCTTATGCTTTCCTTGAATAGTTCATTGCAGCTATAAGAGATTACATGACTTACTAAAGTTTAAATAAAAGCATATGGCAGCGACATGATTTAAATCTATTCATTCTGGACCTAAAGTCTGGATCTTTATCTATTTATCTATTTGCATATATCTTGAGCTTGCTTAGTATTACTAAAATGAAAGGAGAAAACCCAAACTTAAATAAGTGAATACTTGTCTTGGCATTGGTACTTAGTGAATTGGGGAGGGTGTAATATAGAAGTTATATAAGAAATACAGAGTAGAAAATTTTAAAATGAAAATTCAGTAACCAAAGAAAATATGTTTTATTATGTCATGATTTTTTTTTCAAGAATGTAGGGACATAATAGGCTAAGATTAAGAGTAAGAAGAGGCATATGGTCTTATTACTTGTGTCAGACAACAATATAATGTCAGCCTACCTGTAATATTCTTCTCTAAAATATAATATTTTGTTAATATTTCCTTGGAGTCTCTGGAGGCAGCCTTTGTTTCAGTTCAGTAATCATTCCAAATGCAGGCAGGTGTTAAAGTCCAAATCCTTTATTGTCTCCTTTAAAATCTTGTCTCCTTTCCTGTGGCCTGATTAGCTTTCTTAGAGGCTTGTCTTTCTCCTTGGTTCCTACAGTTTAAACTCTTGCCACCAGTCTTTTGTCTTCTTTGCTTCTGATAGCTTCTTGAGGTCTTCCTGAATGTGTCTTGGTTTCTGTGGAGAAGGCAGAAGGACTGCCACCAGTTTTCTGGTCTTTCCTTGTTTTCCTTCTGGCTGAGCTTGTCCAACTTTGTATCCTTTCTCGTCATAGCTGTGAATCTTGTGGAACTATAGTAAGTACTAACTACAGGTACTGAACTAGAGAACTGTTAAGCACTATGCTAAACAATCATTGTCTCTATCAATTCCACTGACCTGTTTCAAGTTCTGGCCCATAACACCTATCCTTACAGAAATTGTAGAAAGCATATCTTTCTTGAATTAAGGGGAAAAAATGTTGGCAACCTTAGCAAACATATTATGAAATAAAGGAGAGAACTTGAAGATGTTACAGACTTGTCCTCAAAATGTAGGGAATTTTGTTCTTGTTTGTTCATTTGATTTTTGTTGTTATTGTTGTTGCTGTTTGTTTATGGGTTATTTTTGTTTGGTTTTGTTTTGTTTTTCATTTGTTTTTCCCCAATAGTGCTGGGCTTTGGATAGACACATTTTCTAGAAAAAAGATAAGAGGAAGAACTTTACGAAAAACAAAACCTTGTTTCCCAATAATGACAACCCAAAATCAGGAAAAGGGTGGTAGAAGTCTAATTGAGCAGTAATTGTAAACTTTTTATCTAGGCTTCATTTTTCAAATATCAATCATTGGTCTTATGAATAAAATTGAATCTTTGTTTTTTGATTATTTCAATGATTTTTGCAATCATTCACAGCATCCAAATTATTAAAGGAAAAGTTAAATAAGTTATATGAGGAAATTAAAAGTAAAAATATACTAGTTTTACTATATATACTAGGAGGAGAGATTGATATGTTTTCCTCTCAGGGCTAGATATATTTAAGTATAATAGAAATAAGAAAGAACTCAAAGATATGAATTGATCTTTAAAAACTTATATATGATAGGAATCTAGAAAAAAGTGAGCAAGAGTGGAAAGGAATATACTTTTTTCTCAGCTTTATATGACACATTTACAATAATTAACCATATATTATGGCATAACACTCACAACCAAATGAAGAAAAGTAAAAATATTAAATATACTGTAGTCAAGCTATAAGGCAATAAAATTACATTTAATAAAGCTTTCTGGAAGTCTAGATTAAAATTAATTGGAATCTAAATAATCTAATTCTAGAATATGAGTGGGTCAAAAAAAATAAATCTTAGAAACATTTAATAATGTAATTAAAGAGAATGATAGCAAAGAAACAACATGCCAAAATGTGTTGGATGTAGGCCAAGTAATACTTGAAAAAATTTACATCTTTCAATGCATACATTAATAAAACTGAGAAATGGCAGATAAATGTATTATGTATGCAACTAAAATAATCTAGACCAAGAACAAATTTAAAATCCTCAATTAAACATCAAAATGAAATCTATGAAAATCAAAAAAAGAGAACAATAACATTTAAAACAAAATGAACTAATAAATTAAGCAAAAACTTGTTTTCATGAAATGCCAAATAAAACATTGGCTAATTTTCAAAAGTGAAAAAAAAATCAAATTACTTGTATTAAAATTTTTTTAAAAGATTAAAGAACTGCCAGTAAAGATGAAATTAAGGAAATAACTGAAAGTTACTTTGCCCAATTATATGCCAGTAAAATTGGCAATCTAACTGAAGTAGATGAATATACACAAATATAAACTGCCTAAATTAACAGAAAAGGAAAGTAAATACTTATATAATAGTATCTTAGGAACTGAACTCTCTAAGAAGAAATCTCCATGATCATGGACTTAGAAGTGAATTTTACTGAACATTTAAGAAAAAAAAATAATAATCTCAATAATACTTAAACTATCTGAGAAAAAAAAAAAAGTAAAGAATGCACCCTACCAAATTCCTTATATGACATAAATATGGTTTTGAACTCTTACCCAGGAAGAAGAAAAAATCATAAAGATAAAACTATAGAAAATTTCATTAGTGAATATTGATGCAGTTATTTTTTTTCATATATAATACTAACCAAGGAGACTATAACAATGTCATGTTTGTTCTTTGTTTTAAAGAGGACAATTGACATCATGGAGTTATGTCTTGACTTAAGTAGGAATTTTTTTTTTTTTTTTACTGAAATAAAGTTGTGTGAAGTTATCAATATAACTTTCTCCAGAAGAGCCATAAAAGTCCAATGGCAAGAAAATTTTCATAATTACTGAAGTATGAAGTAGATGACCTTGACATATTCAATGTCTGATCATGTTCTAACTACTCCAAAGTACTTACTTCAGCTGCCTTCCTGGTGATTAGAATAAATTTTGATAGGTGAAATGTTCACATGTTTGAAGTAGACATCTCCCTAACTCACAGATAAGTTTGAAATCTATTATTGTCCTCAATGTGGTTTAACCTGCACCCATAGATTTATAAGAGTATGACCATTGCATATGGTTCTGCTCCTAGCCACAGTACAGTTAGGTGGAATGTGGACATTAATAGTGGAGAAGGAATCCTGAAAATGGCTCAGCAAACCTTCATACACTAGAGATATTATTCCTTCTTTAACACTGGATACACTTCTAAAACAACATATGACAAAGATCATACACAATGATTTGCAAGAGCTATACCATGATTGCAGAGTTGGTTCAATTTAGTATTTCTCAATATTGTACCAGCAATGCTAGTAATGCACACACACACACAGAAAAAATGAAGAAATAAAAATAGGCAATTGAAAAACACGATTATCCCTGTTTGCAAATGACATGTTGATACACTTAGAGAACCCTAAAAACAATTAATATTTTATGAAAATTACAGAACAATATTTCAGGATATAAAATTATCTCACACACAGAAAATGAACTTTATCTGCCACCAACAACTCAGCTTCAAGAACGAGAAAGATAAATTAAATTTAAAATAATTGCAGACAAAATAAAATACTTGGGTGTCTATCAAGAAGACAAACCTAGCAACTATATAAACATAATTACAAAACACACATCACATAAAGTCAGATGAAAATAGTTTGAGAAATGTTCATTTGCTTATGGGTAAAGCAAAGCAAAATAATAAAAATCACAGTTTTATCTGAGTTGACTCACTTCTTCAATGTCATAAATATTAAGGAACAATTTTACAAATCTAGAAAAATAGTAACAAAATTCATGGGGAAGAACAAAAAGTCAGCATTATGAAAAAAAATATGAAAAAAGAATATAAAGGCACTCTAGAGTTCCATATTTTTAATGATATTCCAAAAGGGTAATTTTGAAAACAATCTAGTGCTGGTTGAGAAACAGAATTAATATATACATAATAATAAATTACCATAGTAATCTATTTTAATAAATCCAAAGATCCAACCTATTATGATAAGAATTCAGCATTTGTCAAAAATTTCTGGGGAGAAAAAAGATTACTGGCAAAAAGTTGATATAGATTAATATCTCCCACTTTATAACAAAATAAGGCCAAAACTACTTAGTGGTTTGGACATACTTAGATAAAAATGTAAATTGTCTAAGTCAATTAGGACAATATGGGAAAATGACCTGTCAGATCTCTAGATAAAAGTTTATGAAAAAATAAAAGATGAAGGGGATTATGGGAAATAAAATAGATAATATTGATTCCATGAAATTTAAAAAAAAATTGCACAAGTACAAGCATAATCATTGCAACCAAAAATCGAAAGAAAAAAAAATTGGAAAAAAGAGGAAAAAAAAGGAAAAAAAAAAAAAAGGAAACAGGGAAAATATAGACCATTTCTCTGATTTGACCTTGTTTCTCAAATATATATGAAAATAATAGTTATTCCCTTTTTGAACAATGGTCAAAGTATATGAATGATTAATTATTAGAAGAAGACATATAAGTGATCAATAGTCATATGAAATATACTTTAAATCACTACTATTTAAAGAAATACAAATTAAAGAAATTCTAAGGTAATAATTTAAATTATCATATTGGCTAATGGGACAAATAAAGAAAATGAAAAATGTTATAGGGGCATGAGGATATTGGGGCACTGATATACTGTTGATGAAAATGTAAATTGGTCTAAACATGTTGGATAACAATTTTGAACTCTGCCCTCAAAGGTCTAAAACTGCTTATCATTTGACCCAACAGATCTGCTAGTAGCTCTATATCTCAAACTGATGATAGAAAAGAGAGAAATACTTATTTGCAAAAAAGTATTTATAGCATCTGTCTTTGTGGTGGCAAAGAATTGAAAACTGAAGTGAAGTCCAGAAAATGAGGAACAGCTGAACAGATTGTAGTATATGACTGTGATGGAATATTTTTGTGTGAAAAGAAATGACTAGCAGGATGGCTTCAGGAAAACCTGGAAAGACTTATAAGAAATGATGCCAAATGAAGTGAGCATTACCAGGAGAAAATTATATGTTTTACATTAAAAATATTTAACTGGGATTCACTTAATGATATAAATAGAAGAAATATATAAAAATAAGAAAGATTATTATATTCAGTGTCAGGAGAACTTAGCATAAATGTTAGCTTTGTCACGTGTGATCTTGGCATAATACTTATAATGTTTAGGAATTAGTTTTCCTCTCTGTTATATGATGTAATTACAGTGAGTGGTTACATTTTAGCAAAGACATTTTTTTTTAAGGTAGAGAGTATCCCAAGGATGTCAACCAGGATAGGAAGAAATAAGGAATAAAAAAAGACCATATTATGATCACTTGGAAGAAATAAGACTTCCCCTTAGATGGAGAAGAAAAAAAGTAGAATGGCATGTATAGGATATATGGTGGTTGTCTTCCATTTTTAAATTTTTATCATTTAGAAGAGGGATTTAAACTCTGATACTTACATTAAATAATTTATAGAGAGAATAAGCAGTACTCTAAATAACCACATTAAAAAAGTGTTCCACCCTGCAAATTCAAATGAAAAAAAAAAAACTTTAGATACAACTTTTTACTAACAGATTTACAAAGTAATGAAAGAATAGAAATTTATGACTTTTAAAGGGAATAATAGAAGGAAAGAAAGTAAATTTATTCTTGGTAAAATCATTAAATGATCCAGATATTATGAAAGCAATTTTATATATCCCAAAGGTCATAACATTGTGAATATCCAGCATAAATATTTTTAGACCTATCTTATCAGATCAAAGACAAAAATAAACTTTATGTACTCACATATGTACACATGTATATGCATGCATGTACATGTATATACATTGGCATTATTATGGTAAACAAAACCTAAATAAACAAGGTGTTCCTCAAGAGCGAAATGGCAGAACCAATTATGACATATAGATGTGCTATAATATTATTGTTCTATAAGAAAAGATGAAAGAGAAATAAAGGAAAACTGTTGTAAACTCAAGCAGAGAGAATTATGCAAAAATGGCAGAAACACTATTAGAATGACTACAATCTTGTAAAAAATCATCTTTGAAAGAATAAGGCTTCTGAGCAATACAAATAGTCTTTAGTAGTTTAATGAATCAACTTTGATGATATGCACATTTTTTTCACGAAAAACATAATTTGTCATGAGAATGGTTTTTAAAAGATTTTTTTTCCCCTCTCTATTTTGTCTTTTAGAATGGTGGATCATTTTTTTTCCCTTTAAGATTTATTTATTTATATAATCTATTTCTTTATCCATTTCTTTGTTTCTTTGGTGTTTGTTTCTTTATTTCTTTATTATGTCATTTTATTGACAGAACATATGCATGGGTAATTTTTTACAACATTATCCCTTGCACTCATTTCTGTTTTGACTTTTCTCTTCCTCCCTTCACCTCCTCCGCTAGATGGCAGTCAGTCTTAGACATGTTAAATATGTTATAGTATATCCAAGATACAATATATGTGTGCAGAACTATATAGTTCTCTTGTTGCACAGAAGAATTGGACTCAGAAGGTAAAAATAACCTGGGAAGAGAAACAAAAATGCAAGTAGTCCTTCTCTGAGTGTAGCTGATTCTGTCCATTATTGATCATTAAAAACAGAATTAGATCTTCTCTTTGTCAAAGATATCAATTTCCATCAGAATACACCCTCATACAACATTGTTGTTGAAGTATATAATGATATCCTGGTTCTGCTCATTTCACTCAACATTAGTTCATGTAAATCATTCCAAGCATCTCTGTGTCCATCCTGCTGGTCATTTCTTGCAGAACAATAATATTTCATAACATACATATACTACAATTTACCCAACCATTCTCCAATTGATGGACATCCATTCATTTTCCAGGTTTTAGACACTACAAAAAGGACTGCCACAAACATTTTGGCACCCTTTCCCTTCTTTAATATCTCTTTGGGATATAAGCTCAGTAGTAACATTGCTGGATCAAAGGGTATGTACAGTTTGATAACTTTTTTGGCATAATTCCAAATTGCTCTACAGAATGGATGGATTCATTGACGACTCCACCAACAATGCATTAGTGTCCCAGATTTCCCGCATCCCCTCCAACATTCGTCATTATTTTTTCCTGTCATATCAGCCAATCTCAGAGGTGTGTAGTGGTATCTCAAAGTTGTATTAATTTCTCTAATCAATAGTGATTTGGAAAATTCTTTCATATGAGTAGAAATAGTTTCCATTTCATCATCTGAAAATTGTCTGTTTATATCCTTTGACCATTTATCAATTGGAGAATGGCTAGATTTCTTATAAATTAGAGTCAACTCTCCATATATTTTGGAAATGAGGCCTTTATCAGAAACTTAAACTGTAAAAATTTCTTACCAGTTTATTACTTCCCTTCTAATTGTCTTTGTATTAGTTTTGTTTGTACAAAGACTTTGTTTTTGGTGATCAATAATGATCTCTAATTCTTATTTGGTCACAAATTCCTTCCTACTCCACAAGTCTGAGAGGTAAACTATCCTATGTTCCTCTAATTTATTTATAATCTCATTGTTTATGCCTAAAGCATGGACCCATTTTGATTTTATCTTGGTGTAAGATGTTAAATGTGGGTCCATGCCTAGATTCTGGCATGCTAATTTCTAGTTTTCCTAGCATTTTTTGTCAAATACTGAATTCTTATCCCAGAAGTTGGGATCTGCAGGTTTGCCAAAAACTAGATTGCAATAATTACTGACTATTTTGTCCTGTGGACCTAACCTATTCCAATGATCAACTAATCTATTTCTTAGCCAATACCAAATGGTTCTGTTGATTGATATTTTATAATATAATTTTAGAGCAGGTACAGCTAGGCCACCTTCATTTGATTTTTTTTCCCATTAGTTCCCTTGAAAATTGTTGATCTTTTGTTCTTCCATATGAATTTTGTTGTTATTTTAAAATTATTAAAATAGTTCCTTGGGAGTCTGATTGGTATAGCATTATATAAATAGATCAGTCTAGATAGTATTGTCATCTTTACTATATTGACTCGGTCTATCCAAGAGCACTTAATATTTTTCCAATTATTTAAATCTGACTTTATTTGTGTGGAAAGTGTTTTGTAATTTTCTTCATATAATTCCTGACTTTCCTTTGGTATATAGATTCCCAAATATTTTATGCTACAGGCAGTAATTTTGAAAGGAATTTCTCTTTGTATCTCTTGCTGTTGGATTTTGTTGGTGATGTATAAAAATGCTGAGGATTTATGTGGATTTGTTTTGTAACCTGCAACTTTGCTAAAGTTGTGTATTATTTTTAATGGCTTTTTAGTAGAATCTCTGGGGTTTTCTAAATATTCCATCATATCATCTGCAAAGAGTGATAATTTGGTTTTTCATTACCTAGTCTAATTCCTTTAATCTCTTTCTCTACCCTTATTGCCAAAGCTAGTGTTTCTAATACAATATTGAATAATAATGGTGACAGTGGGAAACCTTGTTTTACTCGTGATCTTACTGGTAATGGTTCCAATTTATCCCCATTATATATGATGCTTAATGATGGTATTAAATAGATGCTCCTGACTATTTTAAGAGAAAGTCCATTTATTCCTATATTCTCAAGTGTTTTTATTAGGAATGGATGTTGTATTTTCTCAAATGCTTTTTCTGCATCTATTGAGATGATCATATGGTTTTGTTACTTTTGCTTTTGATATAGTAAATTATGCTAATAGTTTTCCTAATATTGAACCAGCCCTGCATTCCTGGTATAAATCCCACTTGGTCATAATGTATTATCCTGGGGATGATTTTCTATAATCTTTTTTGCTAATATTTTATTTTAGATTTTAGCATACATATTCATTAGGGAGATTAGCCTATAATTTTCTTTCTCTGTTTTCAACCTACCTGGTTAAAGTATCAGTATCATGTTTGTGTTGTAAAAGCAATTTGGTAGGACAACTTCAATCCCTGTTTTTTCAAATACTTTATATAGCATTGGAGTTAATTGTTCTTTAAATTTTTGATAGAATTCACATGTAAATCTATCTGGTTATGGGAATTTTTTTTTTTTTTAGGGAGTTAATTAATAGCTTTGTAAAGGGCTAGAACTGAGCAGATGCACTTGGATAATGGAGCACTTGAGACTAATTGCCAATTGGAAGGTTCCCTATTAACTTGTTTGAAGGTTGACCCTCCCCATCTATTCTGTGCTGACTTGATTGGTGGGACAAAGAGGGGGAAGTGTAGTGTGTGGGGGGAGTAGGAGGAGGAAGAGGAAATTGAGACTCTTGCTCTCTCTCAGTCTCTTTCTTTCCTGGCTTTGGAGGGAAGAAGGTGTGTGGGGAGATTGCTAGAGTTAATCCCCTGACCTTGACCATAAAAGATCAAGAATAAAGACGTTTAGTGATCCTAACTCTGGCTGATTCCTGAGAAGAGAGAGTTTCAGCATTTTGGTGTCCAAATGTGGGGCCGGCACCTTACTCCCACTGAAGTCCTCCAGTGACCAAATGATTAGGTGAGTATTCTAATAGAAATAAGGAATTTACCTTGTTAAGGACTAATCCAGCAATCTCTAATAGCTGAGATGGGGCAGGTGTTAGGTATAGAGATTCCCATGGCCTCAGCCAACCCTGCTCCAACCCCAGCCCCTGCTTCAGCCTCATCTAGAAATGCTATAGAGGATATAATTAAGATAATTGAAGAGAAGTGTTTACTTGTAACCAGCCCACAAATGGATAATCTTTTAGACTCATTGAAACTCACTTCCCCTTAGTTCTTAAAGGAAGAAAAATTAACTGTAGATAACTGGAAGCTAGTGCGACTTGAAATGAAATAATTTTACTCAAAACATGGGTCTCATTCTATTTCCCTAGAGGTATTTTATATATACAACGTGATACAATTAGACTTAAGCTATCCAGCAAGTTATAGGAGAAGGAAACATTCTAAAAATGAACAAAGGAAAAAGTGTGAGGAACAAAAGATAGAAGATAAGCAAACTCAAGACCTTGCCAGAGGGCATGGGGATTTGAATGAGGAATTAGGGTATGTTGACTCTTATTATCTTGAAGAAATTTCAACCCCTCTTGCAGAGCAGATTATTGATCAGCCCACATCAATTCCACCTTCAGGGACTGAGGGAGGAGGAGTAGTGAGAGGGGCTGTGATATCATCAGCACCTCCCCCCCAGTAATCATCAACCTCCCATAACTAGATTACAGAAAGGGCTTATTGAAGCAATTAAAAATGGAAAAGAAATTGATAATGATTTCAAACTTCAAATTTTTCCAGTGATTCAACAGCATAATTCTGCTGGTCAAGAAAGTAGAAGATATGTTCCTTTTAATATGGATGACCTTAAAGACCTGAAAAAAGCTTGCATTCTCTTTGGGGCTACATCAGATTGCATTAAGATGTTACTACACAATTTGGATTATGAAGCCTTAACCCCTAGTGACTGGAAAGCCATTGCAAAGGTGCACTTAGAACCTGGACAAAACTTGTTGTGGTTTTCTGAATATAGTGAGCTCTGTAGGATTCAAGCCCAACAAAATAGTCAAAGTGGACTTAATACTTCAATCACCTGTGACCTACTAAAAGGTATAGGTTCTTATGCAGATGCTTCAGTACAGATTAATTACTCCATAACAGCATTTGAGCAAATTGCTGCTGCTGCTATCAAAGCATGGGCTTCTCTCCCCAGTAAAAATGACAAGGGTGAGATCTACACAAAAATTGTACAAGCACCAAATGAACCCTTTGCTGATTTTGTGCCACGTTTGCAGATAGCTGCTGTATGGACTAATGGTGAAAATGAAGTAACAGACACTTAGGTAAGGCAACTTACTAGAGAAAATGCCAATGAGGTTTGTAGAAGGATTATACTAGGACTACATAGGAATGCTCCTTTAGAGGAGATCATAAGAAGTTGTGCCACAGTGGGCACAAATACCTTTTTATAGCCAGGATATGGTGCAGACTTCCCAAGATCCCAACATAGGAGGACAGGGTCTCTTTTGGCAAAGGACTTCCAGAGAGACTCGTCAATGCTTTCAATGCAGTAAAGTAGGCCATCTGAAAGCTCAATGTTGGCACAGATACAGAGTGAGAAAACAGGCTGGGAGAACAAGACCCAAAACCCCATGTCCAAAATGCAACAGAGGACTTGGTTGGGCATCAGAGTGTAGACTGATTCAGGGAAATGGGATGAGGGGCCCAGCTCCAGGGCCCCAGGCAAAAAATACTTGGAGCACGATGGCAGCCGATGCCCCACCCAGAGAGTGCCTACAAGTCCAATGCCCAGACATGACCAATCTACCAGGAAGCCATCTGATGGGAGAAAAGGATTACACAATCAGTCAGCCAGGAAGCACCATGATGGGAGAAAGGGACTACAATTAGGGAGGATAGAGTTGTATGGAGCTGGGACAACTGAGATACCCCCTGGAGAAGTGAAATCTGTTCCTCTACAGCCTATGTATCCCTTGCCTTTAGGGACAGTAGGCTTGACCATTTTACCTCCTGAGAGTACTTACAAAACAGTGTTCATTCATACACTGATGTGGGAAACTGGGGAATGTGTAGATAATATCCCAGTCACTGACACAGGTAGACAATGTGTGACTTATCAACCAGGGGAAGTAGTAGCATCAAGTTTATTGATACAGACCCCTAATAAGCAATTTGGTGACAGTCACCCACATTCTGACTCCAAGCAGCAAAACCCAGGAATATATTAGGCAGCAGCTGTGACAGCTGACCAACCTATGCTCACCATCTATATAAATGACATACCATTAGAAGGGCTGGTGGACACAGGTGTAGATCGCACAGTCATTAGAGGTGCCAAATGGTCCAGTCACTGGCCAAAGACTAAGGCAGACACCTACATGTCTGGGGTAGGAGGATCAATAGCAGCTGAAGTTAGTGCTACCCCTTTAAGATGGATATTTGAAAGTGAAACAAGAGTTTTTACTCCTTTTATAGTTGAAAAAATCCCCATCAATCTATGGGGAAGACACATTTTACAACAATTAGGGTTAAAAATGAGTACTTCAGTTTTTTAGGCAGGGCTGCTGTTGAATGCGTGCCAACACTTTCACCTATTCCTATCCAATGGAAAACTGATGCACCAGTGTGGATAGAATGGTGGACCTTAGGTAGCAAAAAAATTCAGGCCTTACTAGACATAGTACAGAACATCTTGACCAAGGACACTTACAACCTTCTCTAAGTCCTTGGAATTACCCAGTATTGGTTGTAAAAAAAAAAGAAATCTGGAAAATGGAGGATGTTGACTCATTTAAGAAAGGTAAATAAACAGATGGCTTCCATCTCCTACTCAATTGCCTAGAGAATGGCCTCTGTGGGTGATAGACATTAAGGAGTGTTTCTATTCTATCCCTCTAGATAAGGAGGATATGAAAAGATTTGCCTTTTCAATGACCAGCAATAACTTAGCTGATATATTGGGATATGCACCTGAGGAACAAATGTTAGAAGCATGTCTACAAAAAAACATAGAAACACTAAGGAATTATAAATTGCACATAACTTTAGAAAAGATTCAAAGACATGCTCCTTTTCAATATTTAGGATACCCTAAAGTATATCCTAAGGTTCTTACAGTACAAAAACTCTCCTTAAGAACAGAGAAGTTAAACACCTGAAATGACTTCCAGAAATTGATAGAAGATATCCAATGGATGCGTCCCATGCTAGGCTTGACTACCTGTCAATTGCAAATCTTATGACATTTTAAAGGGAGACAGTGCTTTAAATTCACCGCGCCAGCTTACAAAAGAAGCTCAAGAGGCTTTGAGACAAATTGAACTGGTTTTATCCAATGTGGTTGAAATAGTCACTCAAAAACCCTTGGAAATATCAGTTTTTGCTACACAAGAGGCACCCACAGCAGTCCTTCATCAAGGAGACAGTGTGATAGAGTGGGTGAACCTCCCAGCACAACCAGAACAAAGCCTTATTCCTTACCCAGTGCTTGTGGCTAGAATTTTATTAAAGGCCATTAAAGGAGCAGTACAATTATCTGGGATAAGACCTGACAAGATATACACCTTTTATACTAATGCACAAGTTAATGTGTGCTGTGAAACCATCCCAGATTAGTAAATTTTATTAGCCATGGCTCCAAATTTTACACACGTGTCTCCATTAAAAATAACCAGACTGTTACATAATTGCAATGGATTCTTTTTTTTTTTTTTATTCATTTTTCCAAATTATCCCCTCCCTCCCTCCACTCCCACCCCACGATGGCAGGTAATTCCATACATTTTACATGTGTTACAATATAACTTAGATACAATATATGTGTGTAAATACCTTTTTCTTATTGCACATTAATTATTAGCTTCCGAAGGTATAAGTAACCTGGGTAGATAGACAGTAGTGCTAACAATTTACATTCTCTTCCCAGTGTTCCTTCTCTGGGTATAGTTATTTCTGTCCATCATTGATCAACTGGAAGTGAGTTGGATCTTCTTTATGTTGAAGATTTCCACTTCCATCAGAATACATCCTCATACAGTATTGTTGTTGAAGTGTACAGTGATCTTCTGGTTCTGCTCATTTCACTCAGCAACAGTTGATTTAAGTCTCTCCAAGCCTCTCTGTATTCCTCCTGCTGGTCATTTCTTACAGAGCAATAATATTCCATAACCTTCATATACCACAATTTACCCAACCATTCTCCAATTGATGGACATCCATTCATCTTTCAGTTTCTAGCTACAACAAAAAAAGCTGCCACAAACATTTTGGCACATATAGGTCTCTTTCCGCTCTTTAGTATTTCTTTGGGATATAATCCCAATAACAGCAATGCTGGGTCAAAGGGTATGCACAGTTTGACAACTTTTTGGGCATAGTTCCAAATTGCTCTCCAGAATGGCTGGATTCTTTCACAACTCCACCAGCAATGTATCAGTGTCCCAGTTTTCCCACATCCCCTCCAACATTCATCATTATTTGTTCCTGTCATTTTAGCAAATCTGACAGGTGTGTAGTGGTATCTCAGAGTTGTCTTAATTTGCATTTCTCTGATCAGTAGTGATTTGGAACACTTTTTCATATGAGTGGAAATAGTTTCAATTTCATCATCTGAGAATTGTCTGTTCATATCCCATGACCATTTATCAATTGGAGAATGGTTTGGTTTCCTATAAATCAGGGTCAGTTCTCTATATGTTTTGGAAATGAGACCTTTGTCAGAACCTTTCCTTTTAAAAATATTTTCCCAATTTGTTACTTCCCTTCTCATCTTGTTTGCATTAGTATTGTTTGTACAGAAACTTTTTAGTTTGATGTAATCAAAATTTTCTATTTTGTGCTCAATAATGATCTCTAGTTCTCCTCTGGTCATAAATTCCTTCCTCCTCCACAGGTCTGAGAGGTAAACTATCCTCTGTTCCTCTAATCTATTTATGATCTCATTCTTTATGCCTAAATCATGGACCCATTTTGATCTTATCTTGGTATATGGTGTTAAGTGTGGGTCCATATCTAATTTCTGCCATACTAATTTCCAGTTTTCCCAACAGTTTCTTCCAAATAATGAATTTTTGTCCCTAATGTTGGTATCTTTGGGTTTGTCAAAGATTAGATTGCTATAGATGTACGCTTTTTTGTCCTTTGTATCTAATCTGTTCCACTGATCTATCGTTCTATTTCTTAGCCAGTACCAAATGGTTTTGGTGACTGCTGCTATATAATATAGCTTTAGATCAGGTACACTTAGACCAACTTCCTCTGACTTTTTTTTCATTAGTTCCCTTGCAATTCTCGACCTTTTATTCTTCCATATGAATTTTGTTGTTATTTTTTCTAGGTCATTAAAATAGTTTCTTGGGAGTCTGATTGGTATAGCACTAAATAAATAGATTCGTTTGGGGAGTATTGTCATCTTTATTATAATCGCTTTATTATATTCTGAATGTCTTTCCAATTATTTAAATCTGACTTTACTTTTGTGGCAATTGTTTTGTAATTTTTCTCATATAATTCCTGACTATTCTTTGGTAGATGGATTCCCAAATACTTTATACTCTCAACATTTGTTTGGAATGGAATTTCTCTTTGTATCTCTTGCTGTTGCATTTTGTTGGTGGTATATAAGAATGCTGAGGATTTATGTGGATTTATTTTGTATCCTGCCACTTTGCTAAAATTCTGAATTATTTCTAATAGCTTTTTAGCAGAGTCTTTGGGGTTCTCTAAGTATACCATCATGTCATCTGCAAAGAGTGATAGTTTGATTTCCTCATTTCCTACTCTAATTCCTTGAATCTCTTTCTCGGCTCTTATTGCCGAGGCTAGCGTTTCTAGTACTATATTGAATAGTAATGGTGATAGTGGGCAACCTTGTTTCACTCCTGATCTTACTGGGAAAGGTTGCAGTATATTTCTATTGCATATTATGCTTACTGACGGTCTTAAATATATACTCCTGATTATTCTAAGGAATAATCCATTTATTCCTATACTCTCAAGAGTTTTTAGTAGGAATGGATGTTGGATTTTGTCAAATGCTTTTTCTGCATCTATTGAGATGATCATATGGTTCTTATTAATTTGATTATTAATATGGTCAATTATATTAATAGTTTTCCTAATATTAAACCAGCCCTGCATTCCTGGAATAAATCCTACTTGATCATAGTGTATTATCTTGGAGATGATTTTCTGAAGTCTTTTTGCTAATATCTTATTTAAGATTTTAGCATCAATATTCATTAAGGAGATTGGTCTATAATTTTCTTTCTCAGTTTTCGATCTACCAGGTTTAGGTATCAGTACCATGTCTGTGTCATAAAAGGAGTTTGGTAGGACTCCTTCATCCCCTATTTTTTCAAATAATTTATATAACATTGGGGCTAATTGTTCTTTAAATGTTTGGTAGAATTCACATGTGAATCCATCTGGCCCTGGGGATTTTTTCCTGGGGAGTTGATTAATAGCTTGTTCTATTTCTTTTTCTGAAATGGGACTATTTAAGCAATTTATCTCCTCCTCTGTTAATCTAGGGAGCCTATATTTTTGGAGAAAGTCATCCATTTCACTTAAGTTATCAAATTTATTGGCATAAAGTTGGGCAAAGTAACTCCTTATTATTTCTCTAATTTCCTCTTCATTGGTGGAAAGATCCCCCTTTTCATTTGTAAGACTATCAATTTGATTTTCCTCTTTCTTTTTTTTGATCAAATTTACCAAAGGTTTATCTATTTTATTGGCTTTTTCATAAAACCAACTCTTGGTTTTATTTATTAATTCAATAGTTTTTTTACTTTCAATTGTATTGATTTCTCCTTTTAATTTTTGTATTTCGAGTTTAATTTTTGGTTGGGGGTTTATAATTTGGTCTTTTTCTAGCCTTTTAAGTTGTAAGCCCAATTCGTTAATCTTCTCTTGCTCAATTTTCTTCAAATAAGCCTCTAAAGATATAAAATTTCCCCTTATTACTGCTTTAGCTGCATCCCAAAGATTTTGATATGATGTCTCATCATTATCATTATCTTGGGTGAAATTGTTAATTGTTTCTATAATTTGCTCTTTCACCCAGTCATTCTTTAAGATGAGATTATTCAGTTTCCAATTACTTTTTGGTCTATTTACCCCTAACTTTTTACTGAATGTAGCTTTTATTGCATTGTGATCTGAGAAGAAGGCATTTATTATTTCTGCCTTCCTACATTTAATTTTGAGATCTTTATGTCCTAATATATGGTCAATTTTTGTATAGGATCCATGAACTGCTGAGAAGAAAGTATATTCCTTCCTATTGCCATTCAGTTTTCTCCAAAGGTCTATCATACCTAGTTTTTCTAATGTTCTATTTACTTTTTTAATTTCTTTCTTGTTTGTTTTGTGGTTTGATTTGTCTAAATCTGAGAGTGCAAGGTTGAGATCTCCCACTATTATAGTTTTACTGTCTATTTCTTCTTGCAGTTCTCTTAACTTTTCCTTTAGAAAGTTAGATGCTATACCACTTGGTGCATATATGTTTAGTATTGATATGGCTTCATTATTTATGCTACCTTTCAGCAGGATATAGTTTCCTTCCTTATCTTTTTTAACGAGATCTACTTCTGCTTTTGCTTGATCTGAGATAAGGATAGCTACCCCTGCTTTTTTGGCTTTACCTGAAGCATAATAGGCTCTGTTCCAACCTTTTACCTTTACTCTGTATGTATCTCCCTGCTTTAAGTGTGTTTCCTGTAGACAACATATTGTAGGGTTCTGCTTTTTGATCCAATCTGCTATCTGTCTCCGTTTGATGGGATCGTTCATCCCATTTACATTTACAGTTAAAATTACTAATTCTGTGTTTCCTGCCATCGTATTATCCCCAGATTATACTTTTTTCCCTTGACCCTCCTGATCCCCCTCCCCGATATTTAATTTACAGACCCCCCTTGTGACGCGCAACCCTCCCTCTTTTTTTTTTTTTTTTAGGATCCCTCCCCCCTCCCTCCAAGTCCCTTCACTTATTCTCCTTTTCCTTTCCCCTTTTCTTCTCCCCCCTTTTAATGAGGTGAGAGAAAATTCTCTGAAAAACAAATATGTTAATTATTTACTCTTTGAGCCTCTTCTGATGAGAGTAAGATTCACACAATGATTCTCCCCCTCACTAAGTTCCCTCAGATATGGTGTATTTTCTATGTCTCTTCCTGGGATGTAGTTTCCCTCTTTTTATCACTCCTTCCTCTTTTTCTGAACCGACCTCCTTCCCTTTACTACACCCCCCTTTTTTTCTTTTATATCAGTAAAATCAAATTATCCTTGAGTATTTTTTATATACCCACAACAGAGTTACAGTTCTCAAGGGTTCTGTGTACCTTTTTCTGTTTCTCTTCAGTCTTGTGGATGTAGATCAAATTTTTTGTTTAAGTCTGGTTTTTTTCTTAGAAACATATAGAATTCCTCTGTTTCATTGAATGACCATCTTCTTCCATGGAAAAAGATGCTAAACTTAGCTGGGTAGTTCATTCTTGGTTGCAGTCCTTGATCTTTTGCCTTACGGAATATCAGGTTCCAGGCCCTTCTATCTTTTAATGTGGAGGCAGCCAGATCTTGGGTGACCCTTATTGTGGCACCTTGGTATTTAAATTGTTTTTTTCTAGCTGCTTGCAGGATTTTCTCCTTTGTGTGGTAATTCTGCAGCTTAGCCACAATATTCCGTGGTGTTCTTTTTTTAGGGTCTATTTCAGAAGGAGTTCGATGAATTCTTTCCACATCTACTTTCCCTTCTGTTTCTATTATCTCTGGACAGTTCTCTTTGATAATTTCCTGTAAAATAGAATCTAGGCTCTTTTTTTGGTCATAGTTTTCTGGAAGTCCAATAATCCGCAGATTATCTCTCCTAGATCTATTTTCCAGGTCTATAGATTTTCCCAGTAAGTATTTGACGTTGTTCTCCAGCTTCTCATTTTTTTTGTTTTGTTTGACTGATTCTTGGGTTCTCTGTGAATCATTCATTTCTATTTGTTCCATCCTGACTTTTAAGGAGTTATTTTCTTCTTTCACAGTTTTTAGTTCTTTTTGTAAATGCCCAATTTCGTTTTTAAATGAATTATTTTGCTCTATTGAGTTTTTTTCCATTTCCCTAATTTTTTTTTTTGAGAATTATTTTCTTTTTCCAATTCAGAAATTCTATTTTCTTGAGACTTTTTTATCTTTTCCAATTCAGAAATCCTACTTTCCTGTGTTTTTTTAACCTTTTCTAATTCACTAATTTTGTTTCCCTGCATGTCCTGTGAATTCTTTATTTTTTCCAACTCTAATTTCAGGACGTTGTTATTCTCTATCATAACTTCCCTTTCCTTTCCCCATTTTTCTTCGATCTCCCTCAGTTTTTTAAGAGCTTCTTCTAGGAGAGAGTTATGTGATGGGGGGCAGGGATTGTTCCCCTTTAGGTTGTTGTCTGCTGACTCTCTGTTGTCAACTTCCTCGGGGTTGGACACCCGCTCTTTCTCTGTGTAGAAGGAATCTATAGTTTTTCTAGCTTTTTTGCTCATACTTAAAAAAATCTTTTGGGGTCTGTCTCTGGGGTAGGAAATTATTTACTTCTTTACCAGCTTCCTCCCAGACCGGATGGATGCAGCGGCTCCTGCGCCTGAGCTAAGAGAGAACTCTGGGAGAGAGTTCCCCACCCCCTCCCTGGAAGTGCCTCAGAGGTGATTAGCACTACTGTGCTTCGAGGGCGTAGAATAGTGAAGACAGCACGAAGCTCAGCCTAAGTGTCCGGGTGGGGAGTGGATGTCTGCAGCAGGTGACGTGAGAAGCCCCTGTGCTCAAACTGGAAGTGTCTGCCAGAAACCGCGGTCCCTAGTTCAAAGGTTCCGCTTTTCTGGGACTTCCTGGAGCTGAGTTCCACTCCCTCCAGCTAAGCTAGGCAGTGTGTGTTGCCTTGGGCCGTATCCACCCACTTGTCAATCTCTTAACTATTCTCAGATGGTAGCTGAGGCCACACCCCCTGGTGCTGAGTCTACTGAGTCACCCCCAGGGTGGGGGGGGGGGGAAATCTAATCTGAGTTTTAAAATATTTTGGCTTTCTCTTCTGAACTGCTAAATAATTAGCAGAGAAGAGCTAACAGCCTGTGCCAGATTCCTTTACCTCAGTGGCTTCTCTGATCCCAGAGCCCCTCCCAGCGCAATGGGCGCAGTGTGCCCCTACCCCACCGTCTGTGCTGGTCTTTCTTATTCCTCCCCTGAGAACTGACCTTTCCTGTTGAAACTCCAGATTCTCTTCAGCTGGTAAGTTGAAGAAGCACAATAATTTCATTCTAAATAGCATTGGGCTGCCTGAGCTTTACATTTACAATTTGGAATAACAAGAGAAGAAGCTGGGAACATAGTAAAAGCCTGTACAGCTTGCCTTCCTTTCCATGCTCCTACACTCCCTCCAAGGAAGAACCCTTGTGGTTTGAGACCTAATGAAATTTGGCAAATGGCTGTGACCCATTATAAATCATTTGGTCATCTATCTTTTATCCATGTCATGGTAGACACCTTTTCAGGATTCACATTTGCAATGCCAGCAGCAAAAGAGACAGCCCAAGTGGTCACTGGATTCCTTATACAAGCATTTGCAATTATAGGTGTGCCACAAGCAATAAAAACAGACAATGGACCTGCATATACGTCTAAACATTTTGCACACTTTTGTGCACTGTATAAGATTTTACATACCACTGGCATACTCATTTCTGGATTGTTCCCCAGTCTGGACTGGGGAAGGACAAGGGCTGGAGGACAGCACTCCATGAAGAGGAGAAGTCTCTGCCTACATCAGGCTTGACACAGCTCTCTGCAGGAAGGGAAGTCACTTCTCTGGACTAGAGTTAAGGACAACTGCCTGGAGACAATGGTTCACTACAGGAAGAAGAATCTGTCTGAGAGATTTGAGTAGACACAGCAGATCTCTTCCCAGAGAGCGATCCGGCAGCTTCTGGAGACGACAGATCACTACAATTGAATGTGATTGTTCACATACTCTTTAATCCTCAAGGGCAGGCAATAGTAGAGAGAAGAAACAGAGATATTAAGACACTCCTCCAAAAACAAAAGAAAGGGGGAGCCATGGGTAACCCTAGAAAACTTCTAAATTTAGTTCTCTATACCATTAATTTTTTTTAATTTTTGACAAAAATGCACTGGCCCTGGGAGACAGGTTTTATAACCCATTGGAAGGGCAGTGTCCAGTGCAAGCAGTTCCACTGTCCTTAGATAATCACGAGGTGATGTGGAGAGACCCAGAAAGTGGTGAATGGAAGGGACCAGATAGGTTAGCTGCTTGGGGGAGAGGGTTTCCTTGTATCTCCAAAGATGGAGAAGGAATCAGATGGGTGCCAACGAGCCCTATTAGCCTTCTCCATTGGAGAGAGATGGAGCAGAACTTTGAAACAAAGGAGAAGACCCAAGAAACATCGGTTAGTTCCATTGCTGACTGTGCCCACCACTGAAAGAACCTGGCAGTTATGGCGTTTGACTCGTGGACATCAATAATTGTTGGATTTGAAAATCCTCAGGAATCATTGGTTTCTCTGAGGAATCAAAAGACTGTTATGGGACTTCAAAACCTGTAGGGATCATTGGATTCTGTAACATATAAAAAGACTGATGTGGGACTTCAAAAATTTGTGGGGATCATTGGGTTCCCTAACACATGAAGCAATGGACAATAGATTGGTTTTGGACTATCTCTTGATTGCTGAAGAAGGCATATGTGTGACTGATGTTTGCATAGGACTTCTGGAATTTTTTTACAAAACCGAATTGATTTATATTGTTTGTTATATCACTACTTGCATGTACAATTCCTGTTTGTTACACCAATAACCTCTGCATGGGTTTGTGCATACTTGTCTCTAATAAGGCCCTTCAACCCAGAAACCCGCTAGGAATCCCCACTTTCCTTTGGTGCTTTTCATCTCCCCTCCTGAGAAGTCGGGGGGTGATCACCTCCTTTTTGGGGTTCTCACTTCCCTGAATAGTCAGAGATGGCATGACCACCTGTGGTCTAAAACAAAAGAAAGCGGGAGATTTAAAGAGCTAGAACTGAGCAGATGCACTTGGATAATGGAGCACTTGAGACTAATTGCCAATTGGAAGGTTCCCTATTAACTTATTTGAAGGTTGACCCTCCTCAGCTATTCTGTGCAGACTTGATTGGTGGGACAAACAGAGGGAAGTGACCTGTTTGGGGGGAGTAGGAGAAGGAAGAGGAAATTGAGACACTCACTCTTGCTCAATTTCTTTCTCTCATGGTGTTGGAGGGAGGAAGGTGTGTGGGGAGATTGCTAGATTTAATCCCCTGACCTTGACCATAAAAGATCAAGAATAAAGATGTTTAGTGATTCTGACCCTGGATGATTCCTGGGAAGATAGAGTTCCAGCATAGCTTATTCAATTTCTATTTTCTAAGAAGGGACTATTTAACCAATTTACTTTTTCCTCTGTTAATCTGGGCAAGCTATATTTTTGAAGGTATTCTTCCATTTCATTTAAGTTATCTAATTTATTGGCATAAAGTTGAGCAAAGTAACTCCTAATTATTGTTCTAATTTCCTCTTCATTATTAGCGAGTTCTCCCTTTTCATTTTTAAGACTAACAATTTGATATTCCTCTTTCCTTTTTTAATCAGATTTACTAAGGATTTATCTATTTGTTGCTTTTTTTAATAAAACCAACACATAGTTTTATTAATCAATTCAATAGTTTTTTATTTACTTTTGATTTTATTAATCTCTATTTTTATTTTTAGAATTTCAAGTTTAGTGTTTGACTGGGGGGTTTTAATTTGTTCCTTTTTTTTTAGCATTTTTAGTTGCAAGGCCAATTCTTATTGACCTTCTCTTTCTCTATTTTATCCAAGTAGACTTCTAGAGATATAAAATTTCCCCTTATTACCACGATATCTGCATCACACACATTTTGGTATGATGTCTCATCATTGTCATTATCTTGAGTGAAATTATTAACTGTATCTATAATTTGCTGTTTCACCCAATCATTCTTTAAGATGAGATTATTTAGTTTCCAATTATTTTTGGTCTCTTTTCCCCTGTTTTTTTATTGAATATAATTTTCATTGCATTGTGATTTGAAAAGAATGCATTTACTATTTCTGACTTATTGCATATGAATTTGATGTTTTTAAATCCTAACATATGGTCAGTTTTTATATTGGTTCCATGAACTACTGAGAAGAGAGTGTACTTCTTTCTGCCTTCATTTAGTTTTCTCCAAAGATCTAACATACCTAACTTTTCTAGTATTCTATTTACCTCTTTGACTTATTTCTTATTTATTTTGTGGTTTGATTTATTTAATTCTGGGAGTGCAAGGTTGAGATCTCCCACTATTGATTCCACTATATTGCTTACTATTTCTTCTTGCAACTTTCTTACTTTATCTTTTAAGAGTTTAGATGCTACACCACTTGATGCATATATTTTTTAATATTTATATTGCTTCATTATCTATGCTACCCTTTAGCAAGATATAGTGCCCTTCCTTATCTCTTTTAATTAGATCAATTTTTGCTTTTTCTTGATCTGAAATCTGCATGGCTAACCCTGTTTGTTTTTTTTTTTTACTTCACCTGAATTATAGTAGATTATTTTTTTTTATTTTATAATTATATTTTTTGACAGTACATATGCATGAGTAATTTTTTTACAACATTATCCTTGCATGCACTTCTATTCCAAATTTTCCCCCCCATTCCTCCAGCCCCTGCCCTAGATAGCAGGCAGTCCCATACATGTTAGATGTGTTATAGTATATCCTAGATACAATATATGTGTGCAGAACTGAATTTCTTGTTTCACAGGAAGAATTGGAGTCAGATGATAAAAAGAACCTGGGAAGAAAAACAAAAATGCAAACAGCTTACACTCATTTCCCAGTGTTCCTTCTCTGGGTGTAGCTGATTCTGTCTATCATTGATCAATTGGAACTGAATTAGATTTTCTCTTTGTTGAAGATATCCAATTCCATCAGAATACATCCTCATACAGTATTGTTGTTGAAGTGTATAATGATCTCCTGGTTGTGCTCATTTTACTCAGCATCAGTTCATGTAAGTCTCTCCAAGCCTCTCTGTATTCATCTTGCTGGATATTTCTTACAGAACAATAATATTCCATAACAGTCATATACCCAGAATTTATCCAACTATTCTCCAATTGATGGGCATCTATTCATTTTCCAATTTCTAGCCACTACAAAAAGGGCTGCCACAAACATTTTGGCACATACAGGTCTCTTTCCCTTCTTTAGCATTTCTTTGGGTTATAAGCCCAGTAGTACCACTGCTGGATCAAAGGGTATTCACAGTTTGATAACGTTTTGGGCGTAGTTCCAGATTGTTCTCCAAAATGGTTTGATTCTTTCACAACACCACCAACAATGTATCAGCATCCCAGTTTCCCCACAGCCCCTCCAACATTCATCATTATTTTTTTCCTGTCATCTTAGCCAATCTGACAGGTGTGTAGTGTTATCTCAGAGTTGTCTTAATTTGCATTTCTCTGATCAATAGTGATTTGGAACACTCTTTCATATGAGTGGAAATAGTTTCAATTTTATCATCTGAAAATAGTCTGTTCATATCCTTTGACCATTTATCAATTGGAGAATGGCTTGATTTCTTCTAATTTAGAGTCAGTTTTCTATATATTTTGGAAATGAGGCCTTAATCAGAACCTTTAATTGTAAAAAATATTTTCCCAGTTTACTTCCCTTCTAATCTTGTTTGTTTTAGTTTTGTTTGTACAAAAGCCTTTTAATTTGATGTAATCAAATTTTTCTATTTTGTGATCAATAATGATCTCTAGTTCTCCTTTGGTCACAAATTATTTCCTCCTCCATAAATCTGAGAAGTAAACTATCCTACTTTCCTTTAATTTATTTATGATCTCATTCTTTATGCCTAAATCATGGTCCCATTTTGATCTTATCTTGGTATGTGGTGTTAAGTATGAGTCCATGCCTAATTTCTGCCACGCTAATTTCCAGTTTTCCCAGCAGTTTTTGTCAAATAATGAATTCTTATCCCGAAAGTTGGTATCTTTGGGTTTCTCAAACACTAGATTGCTCTAGTTGTTCACTATTTTGTCCTGTGCACCTAACCTATTCCACTAATCAACTAGTCTATTTCTTAGCCAATACCAAATGGTTTTGGTGACTGCTGCTTTATAATATAGTTTTAGATCAGTTACACATAGGCTACCTTCCTTTGATTTTTTTTTTTCATTAATTCCCTTGAAATTCTCAACCTTTTGTTCTTCCATATGAATTTTGTTGTTACTTTTTATAAGTCATTAAAATAGTTTCTTGGGAGTCTGATTGGTATAGCACTAAATAAATAGACTATTTTGGGGAGTATTGTCATCTTGATTATATTTGCTCGGCCTATCCAAGAGCACTTAATGTCTTTCCAATTATTTAAATCCAACTTATTTTTGTGGAAGTGTTTTGTAATTTTGCTCATATAATACTACACTGTGGTAATGTGGTAAAGTTCTCCCAGCAGAAATGGTTGATATCCCTCAAGTCTGCTCAGTGTGAGCTGCCTTCCACACTGTCCCTGCCTGCCTTTAATCTGTGCTTGATCTAACTGTCCCCCCATAAGCAAAAATAAAGCTTTTCTGGCGAATTTCAAATAAATCTTCTGTTCATAATGTGTTTGTGTGTTTTTTTTTTTTTTTTTTTTTTTTTTGTTTTTTTGGTGTTTTGTTCCAGTCAAGCACTAATTTTGAGGCTTTGTCATGAAATAAAGTATTCTGAGAGCAAGAAAGAACTTAACTAGATCCATGTCTTCTCCCCTATCTTGGCCAAAAGGATCTGGTGGAGCAATTTTAGGGAAGTATGGGTCAAGGATAGGAATGAAGCACATAAAAAAATAAAGAAATGAAGGGGAACTAAATACAACAAGCAGACCAGCTTTAATATTAACACATTTAATTATTACGTTCTTTTTAAAGGGAGGCTAGGTGGTGTAGGAGATAGAGGACTGTATTGGTGTCAGGAATATTTGAGTTCAAATATGGGCTCAGATATTACCTGTGACTCTGGTGACGTTACTCTTATTTAATCTCAGGTCACTGCTCTGTATATCAGGTGAAGAAGAAAATAGCAAATCTCCTCAGTATCTTTATCAAGAAAACCCCAAATGAATCCATTCCAAAGAATCACAAACAAACAGAAAGCAACAAGAGATTCTCTAAAGATTCACAGTTTCAAAATTTGGATATTTTATTTTTCCTTCTTCTTTATATAAAGAAATGTTCACAATTGTCACTGTTTAGCTTCTCCTTTTGCTTTTTTTCCATCTTCCTTCAAATTTTATTGTTTAGCTCCAGAAGGTTCAACTAGCAATAATGGGGAAAAGCTCTGAAAGTGAAAATTTATGCAATATGAAATAAAAGAAAACAAATACTTTTTAATTATTAAAGTTTTGAAAAAGTGAAATGACTTGGTTCTAGATTGAATAGGTTCCCCCACCATTCTCAGTGTAGATTTTTCAAGCAAAGACTAGATAATCAATTATTATGCATATTATAAGAGGAGATAATTTCAGGGAAAAGTTGAAAAGAATACCTCTTACATGCTGTGGGGCTGCATCAGATTTTGTGAACTCTAGAAAAAAAAGTAATATATTTTTCTAAGCCTATTTTCATCAATAAATAATAATATCAATTAAATAATTAAATTTATTTGGTGTTCATTATCTTTATTTGTATAGTCAGGTTGGGATCAGGGTAGGTACTAAAATAGGTTTAACATTCAGGTCTCTGAAAAAACACAATCACTTCAGAGTCTAATCTTCATTATTAATATTTTTGCTATCACTTTCATAAATCTAGACAATGAATAAAACAATAAAATAAGATCTGACATATCATTTACAGTTTCCAAAGGTTTAAATTCTCACATTAAAAGCTTAACAGCATTCTTTGGAAAGTTAATATAATCTGTCTCCAGCCCACTCCTGTTTGGGATGAACCAGGTGAAGCCTGAATTTCTGTCTGCCTCTCCAATTCTGTGATTATCTAAGTCAATGAATATACATAAGAAAATGTGAGGTAATGTACTGAATGGATTTAGTGTCTAGATCACAGCATATGCATTCCCATGTTTGTTTGAATAAATCCTGGGATTGGCTGATACCATTGTTATTTGTCCTGGTAAAATAAAGGGAAAATATTCTTCCTATATGAATCTCCTGCTAAGCCTCAACTAGTGGAGTTCTACTGTAGCACACAAGGTGTTTTTTTTTTTTTTTTTTGTTTGTTTTGTTTTGTTTTGTTTTGTTTTGTTTTTTTTTTTTTTTCCCTTAAAAGTTACTGGGGCAGGTAGATGGTGCAGTGGATAGGCACTAGCCCTGACATTAGGAGAACTTTGAGTTCAAATCTTGTCACACACACTTAATATTTCCCAGCTGTGTGACCCTGGGCAATTCACTTAACCCTGATTGCCTTCGCAAAGAAAAACTGCCCAAATTTTCCTTTTATTTTAAAATATGGAAACAAAGATTGAAACTTGAATTTTGAAGTATTTGTTTTTCAAAGATAATGTGATGTTTTTAAAAAATTCATTCTATTAAAGTTATTCACAGAAAGGAGAAGGGAGGTATGGGTCAATCATCAACTACTTAGAAGCTCTCAGATAGAAAATTCCAGATGTGAGCCACAAGAATATCTGTTGACTTTAAAAGCCTTGGCTTGACCTATGTGGAGCTGTGTTCTGCTTTGATCAATAATAATATAAGTTTTATTCCCAATTGGAACACTCTAAAGTTGAACCTATTTGTCACATTCTTGGATCTGAGAGACTCTTGGGACTTAAGATAAAAAGTAGAAAGATGGGGGGGCGGAGCCAAGATGGCGGAGAAGAAACACACGACTCAGTGAATGTCCTCACTCCCTCACAAACAATTAGATAAATTAAGTCTCAGAATTAGCTCAGGACTGATAGATACCACAAGGACTGGAAGCACGACTTACCAGCTGAAGAGAATCTGGAGTTTCAACAGGAAAGGTCAGTTCTCAGGGGAGGAATAAGAGAGACCAGCACAGACGGTGGGGTAGGGGCACACTGCGCCCATTGCGCTGGGAAGGGCTCTGGGATCAGAGAAGCCACTGAGGTAAAGGAATCTGGCACAGGCTGTTAGCTCTTCTCTGCTAATTATTTAGCAGTTCAGAAGAGAAAGCCAAAATATTTTAAAACTCAAATTAGATTTTCCCCAATCCTGGGGGTGACTCAGCAGAACTCTTGGCACCAGGGGGTGTGGCCTCAGCTACCTCCTGAGAATAGTTAAGAGATTGACAAGTGGGTGGATACGGCCCAAGGCAACACACACTGCCTAGCTTAGCTGGAGGGAGTGGAACTCAGCTCCAGGAAGTCCCAGAGAAGCGGAACCTTTGAACTAGGGACCGCGGTTTCTGGCAGACACTTCCAGTTTGAGCACAGGGGCTTCTCAGGTCACCTGCTGCAGACATCCACTCCCCACCCGGACACATAGGCTGGGCTTCATGCTGTCTTCACTATTCTACGCCCTCGAAGCACAGTAGTGCTAATCACCTCTGAGGCACTTCCAGGGAGGGGGTGGGGAACTCTCTCCCAGAGCTCTCTCTTAGCTCAGGCGCAGGGGCCGCTGCATCCATCCAGTCTGGGAGGAAGCTGGTAAAGAAGTAAATAATTTCCTACCCCAGGGACAGACCCCAAAACATTTTTTTAAATATGAGCAAAAAAGCTAGAAAAACCATAGATTCCTTCTATACAGAGAAAGAGCGGGTATCCAACCCCGAGGAAGTTGACAGCAGAGAATCAGCAGACAACAACCTAAAGGGGAACGATTCCTGCCCCCCATCACATAACTCTCTCCTAGAAGAAGCTCTTAAAAAATTGAGGGAAATCGAAGAAAAATGGGGAAAGGAAAGGGAAGTTATGATAGAGAATAACAACGTCCTGAAATTGGAGTTGGAAAAAATAAAGAATTCACAGGACATGCAGGGAAACAAAATTAGTGAATTAGAAAAGGTTAAAAAAAACACAGGAAAGTAGGATTTCTGAATTGGAAAAGATAAAAAAGTCTCAAGAAAATAGAATTTCTGAATTGGAAAAAGAAAATAATTCTCAAAAAAAAATTAGGGAAATGGAAAAAAATTCAATAGAGCAAAATATTTCATTTAAAAATGAAATTGAGCATTTACAAAAAGAACTAAAAACTGTGAAAGAAGAAAATAACTCCTTAAAAGTCAGGATGGAACAAATAGAAATGAATGATTCACAGAGAACACAAGAATCAGTCAAACAAAACAAAAAAAAAATGAGAAGCTGGAGAACAACGTCAAATACTTACTGGGAAAATCTATAGACCTGGAAAATAGATCTAGGAGAGATAATCTGCGGATAATTGGACTTCCAGAAAACTATGACCAAAAAAAGAGCCTAGATTCTATTTTACAGGAAATTATCAAAGAGAACTGTCCAGAGATAATAGAAAAAGAAGGGAAAGTAGATGTGGAAAGAATACATCGAACTCCTTCTGAAATAGACCCTAAAAAAAGAACACCACGGAATATTGTGGCTAAGCTGCAGAATTACCAAACAAAGGAGAAAATCCTGCAAGCAGCTAGAAAAAAACAATTTAAATACCAAGGTGCCACAATAAGGGTCACCCAAGATCTGGCTGCCTCCACATTAAAAGATAGAAGGGCCTGGAACCTGATATTCCGTAAGGCAAAAGATCAAGGACTGCAACCAAGAATGAACTACCCAGCTAAGTTTAGCATCTTTTTCCATGGAAGAAGATGGTCATTCAATGAAACAGAGGAATTCTATATGTTTCTAAGAAAAAAACCAGACTTAAACAAAAAATTTGATCTACATCCACAAGACTGAAGAGAAACAGAAAAAGGTACACAGAACCCTTGAGAACTGTAACTCTGTTGTGGGTATATAAAAAATACTCAAGGATAATTTGATTTTACTGATATAAAAGAAAAAAAGGGGGGTGTGGTAAAGGGAAGGAGGTCGGTTCAGAAAAAGGGGAAGGAGTGATAAAAAGAGGGAAACTACATCCCAGGAAGAGGCATAGAAAATACACCATATCTGAGGGAACTTAGTGAGGGGGAGAATCATTGTGTGAATCTTACTCTCATCAGAAGAGGCTCAAAGAGTAAATAATTAACATATTTGTTTTTCAGAGAATTTTCTCTCACCTCATTAAAAGGGGGGAGAGGAAAAGGGAAAAGGAAAAGGAGAATAAGTGAAGGGACTTGGAGGGAGGGGGGAGGGATCCTAAAAAAAAAAAAAAAAAAAAAAAGAGGGAGGGTTGCGCGTCACAAGGGGGGGTCTGTAAATTAAATATCGGGGAGGGGGATCAGGGGGGTCAAGGGAAAAAAGCATAATCTGGGGATAATACGATGGCAGGAAATACAGAATTAGTAATTTTAACTGTAAATGTAAATGGGATGAACGATCCCATCAAACGGAGATGGATAGCAGATTGGATCAAAAAGCAGAACCCTACAATATGTTGCCTATAGGAAACACATTTAAAGCAGGGAGATACATACAGAGTAAAGATAAAAGGTTGGAACAGAGCCTATTATGCTTCAGGTAAAGCCAAAAAAGCAGGGGTAGCTATCCTTATCTCAGATCAAGCAAAAGCAGAAGTAGATCTTGTTAAAAAAGATAAGGAAGGAAACTATATCCTGCTGAAAGGTAGCATAAATAATGAAGCCATATCAATACTAAACATATATGCACCAAGTGGTATAGCATCTAACTTTCTAAAGGAAAAGTTAAGAGAACTGCAAGAAGAAATAGACAGTAAAACTATAATAGTGGGAGATCTCAACCTTGCACTCTCAGATTTAGACAAATCAAACCACAAAACAAACAAGAAAGAAATTAAAAAAGTAAATAGAATATTAGAAAAACTAGGTATGATAGACCTTTGGAGAAAACTGAATGGCAATAGGAAGGAATATACTTTCTTCTCAGCAGTTCATGGATCCTATACAAAAATTGACCATATATTAGGACATAAAGATCTCAAAATTAAATGTAGGAAGGCAGAAATAATAAATGCCTTCTTCTCAGATCACAATGCAATAAAAGCTACATTCAGTAAAAAGTTAGGGGTAAATAGACCAAAACGTAATTGGAAACTGAATAATCTCACCTTAAAGAATGACTGGGTGAAAGAGCAAATTATAGAAACAATTAACAATTTCACCCAAGATAATGATAATGATGAGACATCATATCAAAATCTTTGGGATGCAGCTAAAGCAGTAATAAGGGGAAATTTTATATCTTTAGAGGCTTATTTGAAGAAAATTGAGAAAGAGAAGATTAACGAATTGGGCTTACAACTTAAAAGGCTAGAAAAAGACCAAATTATAAACCCCCAACCAAAAATTAAACTCGAAATACAAAAATTAAAAGGAGAAATCAATAAAATTGAAAGTAAAAAAACTATTGAATTAATAAATAAAACCAAGAGTTGGTTTTATGAAAAAGCCAATAAAATAGATAAACCTTTGGTAAATTTGATCAAAAAAAAAGAAAGAGGAAAATCAAATTGATAGTCTTACAAATGAAAAGGGGGATCTTTCCACCAATGAAGAGGAAATTAGAGAAATAATAAGGAGTTACTTTGCCCAACTTTATGCCAATAAATTTGATAACTTAAGTGAAATGGATGACTTTCTCCAAAAATATAGGCTCCCTAGATTAACAGAGGAGGAGATAAATTGCTTAAATAGTCCCATTTCAGAAAAAGAAATAGAACAAGCTATTAATCAACTCCCAGGAAAAAATCCCCAGGGCCAGATGGATTCACATGTGAATTCTACCAAACATTTAAAGAACAATTAGCCCCAATGTTATATAAATTATTTGAAAAAATAGGGGATGAAGGAGTCCTACCAAACTCCTTTTATGACACAGACATGGTACTGATACCTAAACCAGGTAGATCGAAACTGAGAAAGAAAATTATAGACCAATCTCCTTAATGAATATTGATGCTAAAATCTTAAATAAGATATTAGCAAAAAGACTTCAGAAAATCATCTCCAAGATAATACACTATGATCAAGTAGGATTTATTCCAGGAATGCAGGGCTGGTTTAATATTAGGAAAACTATTAATATAATTGACCATATTAATAATCAAATTAATAAGAACCATATGATCATCTCAATAGATGCAGAAAAAGCATTTGATAAAATCCAACATCCATTCCTACTAAAAACTCTCGAGAGTATAGGAATAAATGGATTATTCCTTGGAATAATCAGGAGTATATATTTAAGACCGTCAGTAAGCATAATATGCAATAGAAATAAACTGCAACCTTTCCCAGTAATATCAGGAGTGAAACAAGGTTGCCCACTATCACCATTACTATTCAATATAGTACTAGAAACGCTAGCCTCGGCAATAAGAGCCGAGAAAGAGATTCAAGGAATTAGAGTAGGAAATGAGGAAATTAAACTATCACTTTTTGCAGATGACATGATGGTATACTTAGAGAACCCCAAAGACTCTGCTAAAAAGCTACTAGAAATAATTCAAAATTTCAGCAAAGTGGCAGGATACAAAATAAATCCACATAAATCCTCGGCATTTTTCTATATCACTAACAAAATGCAACAGCAAGAGATACAAAGAGAAATTCCATTCCAAACACATGTTGAGAGTATAAAATATTTGGGAATCCATCTACCAAAGAAAAGTCAGGAATTATATGAGAAAAATTACAAAACACTTGCCACAAAAATAAAATCAGATTTAAATAATTGGAAAGACATTCAGTGCTCTTGGATAGGCCGAGCGAATATAATAAAGATGACAATACTCCCCAAACTAATCTATTTATTTAGTGCTATACCAATCAGACTCCCAAGAAACTATTTTAATGACCTAGAAAAAATAACAACAAAATTCATATGGAAGAATAAAAGGTCAAGAATTGCAAGGGAAGTAATGAAAAAAAAACTCAGAGGAAGGTGGTCTAAGTGTACCTGATCTAAAGCTATATTATATAGCAGCAGTCACCAAAACCATTTGGTATTGGCTACGAAATAGACCGGTAGATCAATGGAACAGATTAGATACAAAGGACAAAAAAGGGTACATCTATAGCAATCTAATCTTTGACAAACCCAAAGATTCCAACATTAGGGATAAAAATTCATTATTCGGAAAAAACTGTTGGGAAAACTGGAAATTAGTATGGCAGAAATTAGATATGGATCCACACTTAACACCATATACCAAGAAAAGATCAAAATGGGTCCATGATTTAGGCATAAAGAATGAGATCATAAATAGATTAGAGGAACAGAGGATAATCTACCTCTCAGACTTGTGGAGGAGGAAGGAATTTATGACCAGAGGAGAACTAGAGATCATTATTGATCACAAAATAGAAGATTTTGATTACATCAAACTAAAAAGTTTCTGTACAAACAATACTGATGCAAACAAGATTAGAAGGGAAGTAACAAATTGGGAAAATATTTTTAAAAACAAAGGTTCTGACAAAGGTCTCATTTCCAAAATATATAGAGAACTGACCATAATTTATAGGAAACCGAACCATTCTCCAATTGATAAATGGTCAAAGGATATGAACAGACAATTCTCAGAGGAAGAAATTGAAACTATATCCACAAAAAGTTATCAAACTGTGCATACCCTTTGACCCAGCAGCGCTACTACTGGGATTATATCCCAAAGAAATACTAAAGAGCGGAAAGAGACATATATGTACCAAAATGTTTGTGGCAGCTCTTTTTGTTGTAGCTAGAAACTGGAAGATGAATGGATGTCCATCAGTTGGAGAATGGTTGGGTAAATTGTGGTATATGAAGGTTATGGAATATTATTGCTCGGTAAGAAATGACCAGCAGGAGGAATAGAGAGAGGCCTGGAGAGACTTAAATCAATTGATGCTGAGTGAAATGAGCAGAACCAGAAGATCACTGTACACTTCAACAACAATACTGTATGAGGATGTATTCTGATGGAAGTGGAAATCTTCAACATAAAGAAGATCCAACTCACTTCCAGTTGATCAATGATGGACAGAGATAGCTACACCCAGAGAAGAAACACTGGGAGGGGAATGAAAATTGTTAGCACTAATATCTGTCTGCCCATGTTGCATGTACCTTCGGATTCTAATGTTTATTGTGCAACAAGAAAATGATATTCACACACATGTATTGTACCTAGACTATATTGTAACACATGTAAAATGTATGGTATTGCCTGTCCTCGGGGGGAGGGAATAGAGGGAGGGGGGGTAATTTGGAAAAATGAATACAAGGGATAATATTATATAATATATATATATATAATAAAAAAAAAGAATTTAGATGCTGCACCACTTGGTGTGTAAAAAAAAAAAAAAGAAAAAGAAAAAAGAAAAAAAAAGTAGAAAGATGACACAAAGATAAAAGTGATAATTTCATTTGAAATTTCTTAAAATTGTAATGGAAAAAACATTGTATTTTTTTGGTCTGTTTTGGCTGTGCCATATCTCTCTAAAGGTGCCTATTGATAGTAATATCCATTCCTGCTTTACAGCTGTATAGCAAAACAAAGTTTCCATGATGTATCCCAAGGTATCCCAGGCTGTTATAATTTTTACTAGAGAAGGGTGTTTGCCATCCCTAGCAAGCCTTGCACAAGTAGATAAACTTGTGGGCAAATTCAGCTGTAACCTCATAAAGCCATAAGTGCAAAATGGCCTAATTAGTTTGGGAAAGAGTTCTAACTTTTTAGAATCTCCAACTTTCTTTCTGGACTCAAGTTCTCTGTTGGAGATGTATACCTTCCCAAATTTTTGACAGTTAGACTTTACATAGCAGCACTTTGTTAAAAATCTCCTGGGCATTTCCACATATTTCAGCCATGGCACCATTAAGGGATAGGACATGAATATTCTTTAAGCCTTTGATCATTTCAAAAAAGTAAGACAGGATAGGAGGAGTCTTTCATGTTGGAAATTATTATGTCATTGTCCAGTGTAATATATAACACACCTGTCATCTTCACATGAGAAAGCCCAGGCTCTTTTTAAAAAATTCACCCCTAAGGGGCTCCACTGTTATATGTGACCTAGAAGACAGATAAAAAGGGGATTTCTTTGAGTGAATGAATCCTGAGTTTTATTTCTATTGAATGTAACCTCCTCCAGAGCCAGAGAAGTAGTTGCAATTTAATCAGGGAGACCAAGCCAGATTTTTTTTTCTTTTTATAAAAGAAAAGGTCTGTACTCTGAGGGAGTTCTGGATATCTGCCTAGCAGGCAAGATTGTGTCAATAAAATAACTTCAGCCATAGCTTTGGATCAGGGTTGTGAATAAAGATCTGGTGAGGCTTCATATATCTGTGCCCATGTGAAACTGACCACTGGTTTATTATGAAAATATTGTGCAAATATTCTTCAATATCCATATTAATGATTTTTAGATGAAAAGGAAAAGTCTTAGAAAGGAATGGCTTGGAGGACTTCTGGCCATGATGGCAGTGTGGAGGCAGACAGCTGCTTGAGCTCCCCGTTTTCTCTCAGAACTGATTTCATGACAACCCTCAGAATTAGTGCTTGACTGGAAAAGAAACCCACAAATAATCACCAACAGAAGACATCACTGAAATTTTCCAGAGAAAGTCTGTGTTTGCTCGGAGAGGGGATGAAAAGACTGGGCACAGACTGAGGGCAAGCAGTGAAAGCAAGGCAGGCAGCTTATACAGCTCAGACAAGAGTGGGGAGGGGTAGGCTTTCTTCCATTTCTGTGAAAAGACTTTTACCCCAGTGTGGATATTCTGTCTTGGCAGCAAGCCAGGAGCAGCAGAGAAGGTGGAATCAGCGGAGGTAAAACCCAAGAAAGCTAGCATCTCACGGGACCCGGCCACCCCCACCCCAACCCAGAGTGACTCAGCACGTTCTTAGAGCCTCAGAGCTTCAGAGAGAAGACACAGCACAGCCATCACTGTCCTGTTAGTGCCTTGCTGCTGTCTCCTGCAGTCTTTTGAGGAAGCCGGGTAACACTATCCAGGCCCATCCCCCCAAAAAAAATAGACCAATGTTTCTCTTGTCAATTTGTTTTCTTTGATTCCCACTCTGACAAAATGAACAAAAAATTTAAAAGGGCTCTAACCATTGACAGCTTCTGTATGGAGAGAGAACAGACTTCAAACCTTGAGGACACTAAAAGCAGATTATCTCCAGAGGAATCCCCTAAGGGGCATATGATCAGATCCTTAATACATAAGACACTCATAGAGGACATCAAAAAGGCTCTCACAAGAGAGCTAAAAGAGAAATGGGGAAAGGAAAGGGAAGCTTGGCAAGAGTGTCTAGAGAAGTTGTCGAACATATTTAAAGACAGAGTGGATAAAGAAAACAAATCATTGAGAAATAAAATTAATGAGCTGGAAAAAGAAAACAGCTCTCTAAAAAATAAAATGGATACAATGGAAAAAAAAAATTCCACAGAAGATAAAAACTCGATTGGACAATTACAAAAAGATATAAAAAAAGTGAGTGAAGAAAACACATCATTGAAAATTAGACTCGAACAAGTAGAAATGAATCACTCAAGGAAAAACCAAGAAGTAGTCAAGCAAAACCAGAAAAACAAAACAATTGAAAAGAATGTCAAGTACCTTATTGGAAAGACAACACACCTGGAAAACAAATTCAGGAGAGACAATTTGAGAATAATCAGACTCCCTGAAAAATGTCAGGAAAAAAAGAGCCTGGACACTATTTTCCAGGAAATTATCAAAGAGAACTGCCCAGACCTTTTGGAAACAGAGGGTAAAATAGACATTGAAAAAATTAATCAATCACCTACTAAAAGGGATCCTAAAATCAAAACACCAAGAAATATACTGACCAAAGTCAAGAGCCATAAGGCAAAGGAAAAAATACTAGAAGCTGCTAGAAAAAAGCAATTCAGATATGGAGAAGCTACAATAAGGATAACCCAGGATCTAGCAGCATCCACATTAAAAGAATGAAGGGCCTGGAATAGGATATTCTGAAAGGCTAAGGAACTTGGTATGCAGCCAAGAATAACTTACCCAGCAAAAATTAGCATCCTTTTCCAGGGAAGAAGATGGACATTTGATGAAATAAATGAATTACATCTATTCTTGATGAAAAAACAACAACAACAACAACAAAATAACACAAAATGTTTGATATTCAAATACAGAACTAAAGAGATTTCTAAAAAGGTAAAAAGAAGTCTTGACAACTATATTTCTGCCATAAATATATTTAAAGAACACAGGTATAATTTGTCCTAAAAAGTAGAGGTGGAAAGGAAATTATATCACAAAAAAGGATAAAGTGGTGGTACTACATCTCATGAAGAGGCAAAGGTAACCTATTATATCTGAGAGGAAGAAAGGAGATGAACATAGTGTGTATCAATAGACATATTCAATTTATGATGAAATTTCTTCCACTTCATTGAAAAGTGAGAGGGTAGGAGTAAGCCAAGGGGAAGGGAATACAGAAATTGTGAGAAAAAGGGGTAAAACAGGGAGAGGAACTTTAAGGTGGGTGAGGGATACTAAAAAGGGAATGCTGTGAAAAGCAAGTGGTGCTCACAAGTTTAATACTGGATAGAGGGGTAAGAGGGAAGGAAAGGAAAAAAGCATAAGCAGGGGTTAACAGGATGGCAAGCAATATAGAATTAGTCATTCTAACCATAAATGTGAACGGGTTAACTCCCTCATAAAGAGGAAGCAGTTAGCAGACTGGATTAAATGCAAGAATCCTACTATATGTTGTTTACAGGAAACACACCTGAAACAGGGTGATACATTCAGAATAAAAGTAAAAGGGTGGAGCAGAATCTACTATGCTTCAGGTGAAGCCAAAAAAGCAGGGTTAGCCATCCTCATCTCAGATCAAACAAAAACAAAAATTGATCTAATTAAAAGAGATAAGGAAGGGCATTATATCCTGCTAAAGGGTAGCATAGAAGATGAAGCAGTATCAATATTAAACATGTTTACACCAAGTGGTGCAGCATCTAAATTCTTAAAAGAGAAATTAAGAGAGATGCAAAAAGAAATAGACAGCAAAACTATAATGGTGGGAGATCTCAACCTTGCACTCTCAGAATTAGAGAAATCCAACACCAAAATAAATAAGAAAGAAGTCAAAGAGGTAAATAGAACATTAAAAAAACTAGGTAATACAGCTTTGGTGAAAGCTAAATGGAGACAGAAAGGACTATGCATTCTTCCCAGCAGTTAATGGAACCTATACAAAAATTGATCATATACTAGGACATAAAAACCTCAAAATCAAATGCAGTAAGGTAGAAATAGTAAATGAATTTTTTTCCAGACCACAATGCAACAAATATTACATTCAATAAAAAGCTTAGGGAAAATAGACCAAAAAATAATTGGAAACTAAATAATCTCATCTTAAAGAATGACTGGGTGAAACAGCAAATTATAGAAACAATTAATAATTTCAACCAAGATGATGAGAACGATGAAACATCATACCAAAATTTGTAGGATGCAGCTAAAGCAGTAATAAGGGGACATTTTATGTGTTTAGAGGCTTACTTGAATAAAATAGAGAAAGATAAGATTAATGAATTGGGCCAGCAACTAAAAATACTAGAAAAGGAACAAATTAAAAACCCCCAGACAAACAGGAAACTTGAAATTCTAAAAATAAAAGGTGAGATTAATAAAATTCAAAGTAAAAAAAAAAACTATAGAATTAATAAATAAAACTAAGAGCTGGTTTAGGAAAAAGCCAATAAAATGCATAAACTGTTGTTAAATCTGATCATAAAAAGGAAAGAAGAAAATCAAATAGTTAGTCTTAAAAATTAAAAGGGAGATCTTTCCACCAATGAAGAAGAAATTAGAGAAATAACAAGGAGTTACTTAGCCCAACTTTATGCCAATAAATTTGAGAACTTAAGTTAATTGGATGACTACCTCTAAAAATATAGACTTCCAAGATTAACAGAAGAGGAGGTAAACTGTTTAAATAGACCCATTTCAGAAAAAGAAATAGAACAAGCTATTAATCAACTCCCCAAGAAAAAATTCCTAGGACCATATGGATTTACATGTGAATTCTACCAAACATTTAAAGGACAACTAGCCCCAATGTTATATAAACTATTTGAAAAAATAGGGGATGAAGGAGTCCTACCAAACTCCTTTTATGACACAGATATGGTACTGATACCTAAACCAGGCAAATCAAAAATGGAGAAGGAAATCTGTAGACCAATCTCCTTAATGAATATTGACGCTAAAATCTTAAATAACATATTAGCAAAAAGACTACAGAAAACCATCCCCAAGATAATACACTATGATCAAGTAGTATTTATACCAGGAATGCAGTGCTGGTTTAATATTAGTAAAACTATTAGTATAATTGACCATATTAATAATCAAATTAATAAAAAAACATATGATCATCTCAATAGATGCAGAAAAAGCATTTAATAAAATACAAAATCCATTCCTACTAAAAACACTTGAGAGTATAGGAATAAATGGACTATTCATTAACATAATCAGGAGTATATATTTAAGACCATCAGCAAACATAATATGTAATGGAGATAAATTGGAACCCTTCCCAGAAAGATCAGCACTGAAACAAGGTTGCCCTCTATCACCATTATTATTCAATATTATATTAGAAATGTTTGCCTCGGCAATAAGAGTCGAGAAAGAGATTAAAGGAATAAGAGTAGTAATGAGGAAATCAAACTGTCACTCTTTGCAGATGATATGATGGTATACTTAGACAACTCCAGAGATTCTAATTAAAAGTTATTAGAAATAATTCACAACTTTAGCAAAGTTTCTGGATAAAAAATAAATCCAGATAAATCCTCAGCATTTTTATATATCACCAACAATATGCAACAGCAAAAGATACAAAGAGAAATTCCATTCAAAACAAACCCATCTACCAAAGAAAAGTCAGGAATTACATGAGCAAAATTATAAAACACTTGCCACAAAAATAAAGTCGGATTTAAATAATTCAAAAGACATTCAGTGCTTTTGGATAGGCCGAGTGAATATAATCAAGATGACAATACTCCCTAAACTATTCTATTTATTTAGTGCTATACCAATCAGACTCCCAAGAAACTATTTTAATGACCTAGAAAAAAATAACAACAAAATTCATATGGAAGAATAAAAGGTCGAGAATTTCAAGGGAATTAATGAAAAAAAAATGTCAGATAAAGGTGGTCTAGCTGTACCTGATCTAAAGCTATATTATAAAGCAGCAGTCACCAAAACCATTTGGTATTGGCTAAGAAATAGACTAGTCAATCAGTGGAACACAGGACAAAATATGGTACAACTATAACAATCTAGTTTTTGACAAACACAAAGATACCAACATTTGGGATTAGAATTCATTGTTTGAAAAAAAAAACTGTTGGGAAAACTGGAAATTAGTATGGCAGAAATTAGATATGGACCCACACTTAACACCATATACCAAGAAAAGATCAAAATGGGTCCATGATTTAGGCATAAAGAATGAGATCATAAATAGATTAGAGGAACAGAGGATAGTCTACCTCTCAGACTTGTAGAGGAGGAAGGAATTTATGACCAGAGGAGAACTAGAGATCATTATTGATCACAAAATAGAAGATTTTGATTACATCAAACTAAAAAGTTTCTGTACAAACAATACTGATGCAAACAAGATTATAAGGGAAGTAACAAATTGGGAAAATATTTTTACAAATAAAGGTTCTGATAAAGGCCTCATTTCCAAAATCTATAGAGAAATGACCCTAATTTATAAGAAATCAAACCATTCTCCAATTGATAAATGGTCAAAGGATATGAACAGACAATTTTCATATAAAGAAATTGAAACTATATCCACTCATATGAAAGAGGGTTCCAAATCTCTACTGATCAGGGAGATGCAAATTAAGATAACTCTGAGATACCACTACACACCTGTCAGATTGGCTAAGATGACAGGAACAAATAATGATGAATGTTTGAGGGGATGTGGGAAAACTGGGACACTGATGCATTGTTGGAGGAGTTGTAAAAGAATCCAGCCATTGTTTAGAGCAATCTGGAATTATGCCCAAAAAGTTATCAAACTGTGCATACCCTTTGATGTAGCAGTGCTACCACTGGGCTTATATCCCAAGGAAATAATAAAGAAGGGAAAGGGACCTGTATGTGCCAAAATGTTTGTGGCAGCCCTTTTTGTAGTGGCTAGAAACTGGAAAATGAATGGATGCCCATCAATTGGAGAATGGTTGGGTAAATTTTGGTATATGAATATTATGGAATATTATTGTTCTGTAAGAAATGACCAACAGGATGAATACAGAGAGGCTTGGAAAGACTTACATCCACTGATGCTGAGTGAAATGAGCAGAAATAGGAGATCATTGTCCACTTCAACAATGATACTGTATGAGGATGTGTTCTGATGGAAGTGGATATCTTCAACATAGAGAAGAGCTAATCTAATTCCAATTGATCAATGATGGACAGAACTGGCTATACCCAGAAAAGGAACACTGGGAAATGAGTGTAAACTGTTAGCATTTTTTGTTTTTCTCCCCAGATTATTTTTACCTTCTGAATCCTTCCTTTGATACAACAACAACAAATTTTGGTTCTGCACATATATATTGTACTTAGGATATACTATAACATATTTAATATGTATGGGAATCCCTGCCATCTAGGGGAGGGTATGGAGGGAAGGAAGGGAAAAATTCAGAACAGAAGGGAATACAAAGGATACTGTTGTAAAAAATTACCTATGCATATGTACTGTCAAAAATGTTATAATTATAAGATTAATAAAAAAAGAAAGGAATGACTTGGACTTTTAGACCAACAATTAAGGAGATAACTGCT